>NC_056585.1:883454-1023454 GCF_018340385.1 Cyprinus carpio | reverse complement strand
GGAGCCCCGCACATGACATGCAGGAAAAATAGTAGGCTAAATCGTGCGCACGATTTACTAATTCGTTCCCTCAATGTACTAAAACGTGCACATGATTACTATTTCGTTCACTCGATTTATAAATTGTGCACACGAGTTACTAATTCATTCCCGCGATTTGCTAAATCGTGCGCACAATTTATTAATTTTTTTCTTGCATGTCATGTGCGGGGCTCCGTACATAATTTCCAAGTCCAAGCTGTATAAACTTGAATGCTTATTGGATTTAATGCATATCAGTTGATGTGTATTTGTGTAACGAGGGAGGGTGTGGCCTAAGGAGATCAAGGTGTACATAATTATTAGGCAGATTCTTCTCCTCAGGAAAAATGTGCCAAAAAACAGATTTAACTGACTCTGAAATGTCAAAAATTGTAAAAAGTCTTTCACAGGGATGCAGCACTCTTGAAATATCTAAGATATTGGGGCGTGATCACAGAACCATCAAACGTTTTGTAGCAAATAGTCAATAGGGTCGCAAGAAACGTGTCGAGAAAAAAATACGCAACTTAACCACCAAAGATTTGAGAAGAATCAAACATGAAGCTACCAGGAACCCATAATCCTCCAGTGCTGCCATATTCCACAACTGCAACCTTCCTGGAGTGTTGAGACGTAGGAGGTGTTCAGTTCTCAGAGACATGGCCAAGGTAAGAAAGACTGAAACCCGACTATGAACAAGACACATAAGTTGAAACGTCAAGAACGGGCCAAGAAATATCTGAAGACAGATTTTTCAAAGGTTTTGTGGACTGATGAGATGATAGTGACTCTTGATGGACCAGATGGATGGGCCCGTGGTTGGATCAGTAACGGACACAGAGCTCCACTTCGACTGGGGTACTGGTATGGGCAGGTATTATTAAAGATGAATTAGTTGGACCTTTTCGGGATGAAAATGGACTCAAAATCAACTCTCAGACCTACTGCCAATTTTTAGAAGACACTTTCTTCAAGCAGTGGTACAGGAAAAAGTCTGCATCTTTCAAGAAGACTTTGATTTTTATGCAAGACAACGCTCCATCACATGCATCAAAGTACTCCACTGCGTGGCTGGCCAGTTAAGGCCTTAAAGATGAAAAACTAATGACATTGCCCCCTTCTTCACCTGACTTAAACCCTATTGAGAATGTTTGGGCCCTTCTTAAGCACAAAATTTGCAGTGACGGTAAACAGTACACCTCTCTGAACAGTGTCTGGGAGGCTGTGGTTGCGGCTGCACAAAAAGTTGATTCTGACCAGATTAAGAATCTGACTGACTCCGTGAATGGAACGTTTGTGACTGTTATCGAAAAGAAGGGTGGCTATATTGGTCACTGAGGTTTTCTTTTTGAAATTTCAGAAATGTTTATTTGTAATTTTTGTTTATTCTCACTTTAACAGGTGAAAATAAACAAGTGAGGTGGGAAAATCTTTGTTTTTCATTTAGTTGCATAATAATTTTGCACACTAATAGTTGCCTAATAATGGTGTACATGTAGAAAACTTTGTTAACATTTTGGATTGACCAAGAGCACTGCAGTTGTACAATAAAAAAATAAATCCTCAAAAATACAGCTTGCCTAGTAATTGTGCACACACTGTGTATTTATTTATCAAAAGTTCTTCTATCAAAAGGTCTGTAATTTCAAATGTATCACATTTTAAAGTTATATTAAATGCAATAAGTTGAACTTTTGAGTGAATTTTTTTTTTTTTTTTTTTAAACCACTTAAGTGGGACTTTTTAGTACATTTTTATGTACAATTATATGTTCATAATTGCTTCTAGTGTCTTTAAAATATGGTTAAAGTGTACTACTAATGTACTGACAAGCAATTAATGTGAACTAAAATACACTTTGATGTCAGTTAACAACTGAAACAACTGAAAATCAAACTGTTATGCAGGAATGTAAAAGCCATTTATCAGGTGAGGATGTATTATTACTGCTTAGCTAAACAACTTAGCTTTACCACTGTTAAAGCATGCAATTAACGTACCACAAATCAGTGAATTTTAGTTCAATTTGGGTTTATTATCTGTAAAGACGTAATCAAGAAAATCATTAAAAGTTGCCTAATCACTGACCAGTTGGGGGCAGCTGTGGCCTAATGGTTAGAGATTTGGACTTGTAACCAAAAGGTTGCAGGTTCGAATCTCGGTGCTGGCAGGAGTTGTAGGTGGGAGGGAGTGAATGAACAGCGCTCTCTTCCACCCTCAATACCTCAATACTCATGACTGAAGTGCCCTTGAGCAAGGCACTGAACCCCCAGTTGCTCCCCGGGCGCTGGATATAGCTGCCCACTGCTCCGGGTGTGTGTTCACGGTGTGTTCACTTCTCACTGCTGTGTGTGTGCACTTGGATGGGTTAAATGCAGAGCACCAATTTTCGAGTATGGGTTACCATACTTGACAAATGTCACGACTTTCACTTTCACTTTCAGTAGCACTATTTGAAAATAAATTTTGCTCTCCTTTCTTTCTGTCTTGCAAATTTCTCAATGACCTTCTGGTTAAAGTCAGTAATCTCAGTCCCCAGTCTCTTCTCCAGTGACAGCATGGCCAATGCATTCAGCCTCTCTTGGGTCATGCTATTTCTCAGAAAGGTTTTAATTCTTTTCAAGGTTGAGAAGCACCTCTCAGCTTCTGCTGTGGTCATGGGTGTGGTTACAAGAATCTTTAGGAGAGTTAGAGTCTCTGAAAAGACTTCCTCAAGATTGCTCTCCATAAACAGCTGGAGTAGGTCCAAAGCACCACAACAAGCTCTGAACTCTTCCTTGCAGTAGATGAGACTAAGCTCTGTCTTCAGCTTACTCCCGTCGAGCACTGGATAGACCTTCAAAGTCCTGCTCAGTGCATCTTCAGGAAACACCATTTTGTACTGTTCCAACCTGTCTGCTTGCAGCACAGTGGCACTAATGAGGTGGTCTGTGAAGGAGAACCTTTGCAATGTGTGTCTGAGTATGGTATCACAGACCTACTCAGTAAAGGATAAAAACAAAAGTTATGTAGAGATGACAACATGTCAATTTCAACTGCTGCATTTAAAATTACCAATTTAAGTTTTAAAGGGAGACCACTGTTTTAGTGTTTGAATCCATAATTTCTCAAAACTTCATAAACATGTTCATTCTTAGTAAACATGTCAAGCTTCATGAACTTCTGGGGGGTATTTCAGAAAGCAGGTTATGTGACATACCCGGGTATATTTAAGAGTAAGTAAGCGGATAACCTCAACCTTCGGTTCCAGTAGTCATAGCAACTCACTCTCTGAACTTAACCTGCTCCGGAGCAGCTTCTGTTCCAGGGTTAGTTCACTTCAGTGGGCGTGACAGATAGCGCACAACATTATATAATATTACAATATGTAATATAGCCTATTATATATATATATATATATATATATATATGGTGATAATTGTGTTTTTGTAAGAAAAATACCTTTAAAATATGCGATACAAATCATTCCAAAGCAACTTTACAGAAAATTAAGTTTCTACAATATTTAGTAGTAGCTTATCAGTGGTGACTGTCAGTTTATGTGTATACGGCAGAAATGTTCAGAAAAATCTATAAAAGACGTAAACAACAGACGATTAACACTATTAACAGCAATTATGCAATCAAACTTAGAGCAAAATGTGGTAGTTCTGTATGTTGTCTCTGGGTTAGCATCATCTGAGGTCCTCTGAGGGGCTGGCATCATCTCTTCTCTGTTTTTTTGGGTGTTGTGTGTAGATTGTGTAGCTTGTGTAAATCCTAGTTACTACGGGTAAATCCCGTGTCAAAACAGAGAAACGACATAATTAGCGTAGCTGCTGTTCCAGCCAAGTAAAATTAATTAGTTTAACCCAAGTTAAAGAATAATAATGCGCATTTGATCAGATATAACTGCAGTCCAAAATTATGAGTTGCATTATTTGAATGCTTGGCCAAAGAGGTGTGTTTTTTAATCTAGATTTAAACAGAGGAAGTGTGTCTGAACCCCGGACATTATCAGGAAGGCTATTCCAGAGTTTTGGGAGCCAAATGCGAAAAAGCTGTACCTCCTTTAGTGGACTTTGCTATCCTTGGTACTATCAAAAGTCCAGCGTTTTGTGACCTTAGGGAGCATGATGGATTGTAGTGTGGTAGAAGACTAGTTAGGTATGAAGGAGCTAAGCCATTAAGGGCCTTATAAGTAAGTAATAATATTTTGTAACTGATACGGAAAATTAATAGGGAGCCAGTGGCAGAGACTGTAAAATTGGGGTAATATGATCATATTTTCTTGACCTGGTAAGGACTCTAGCTGCTGCATTTTGTACCACCTGTAGCTTGTTTATTGAGGATGCAGGACAAGCACCTAGCAGTGCATTACAATAGTCCAGTCTAGAGGTCATGAATGCATGAACTAGCTTTTCTGCATCAGGAACAGGTTACATGTTTCATAGCTTGGCAATGTTTCTAAGATGGAAGAATGCTGTTTTTGTAACATGGGAAATATGATTTTCAAAAGACAAGTTACTGTCTAATATAACACCCAGATTTTTGACTGTAGAGCAAGTAACAGTACATCCGTCTAATTGCAAATTGTAATCTACGAGATTCTATGTAATGTTTTCTGGTCCAATAAGTAATATCTCTGTCTTATCTGAATTTAATTGGTCATCCAATTTTTTACATTTTTAACACACTCTGTTAGCTTAGATAGTTTTGAAGTTTCACCTGGTCTTGTTGAGATATATAGTTGAGTATCATCAGCAAACAGTGGAAACTAATCCCGTATTTTCTAATGATATTACCAAGGGGCACCATGTATATTGAAAATAGCAGAGGACCTAGAACAGATCCTTGTGGCACTCCATATTTTACTGGTGATAAATTAGATGACTCCCCATTTAGATAAACAAAGTGGAAGCGATCGGACAGGTAGGATCTAAACCATCTTAAAGCCTGCCCTTGGATACCTGTATAGTTTTGTAATCTATCTATGAGTATGTCGTGATCTATGGTGTCGAAAGCAGCACTAAGATCAAGTAAAACTAGCAATGAGTTGCAGCCTTGGTCTGATGCAAGAAGCAAGTCATTTGTAATTTTAACAAATGCAGTTTCTGTGCTATGATGGGGCCTGAAACCCGACTGAAATTCTTCGTAGAGATCTTTTTTTTGCAGGTAGGAGCACAATTGAGCAGACACAACTTTTTCTAAAATTTTTTGACATAAAGGGAAGATTTGAAATGGGTCTGTAATTTGCCAGTTCATTAGGATCTAGTTGTGGTTTCTTAATAAGAGGCTTAATAACCACCCAGCTTGAATGGTTTTGGGACGTGACCTAAAGATAACGACGAGTTAATAATATTGAGAAGCGTTTTTTTCTGCTACAGGTAACAACTCTTTCAGTAATTTAGTGGGTACATGATCTAATAAACATGTTGTTGGTTTAGATGCAGTGATAAGTTTATTTAGCTCTTCCTGTCCTATAGTTGTAAAGCACTGCAGTTTATCTTTGGGTGCGATGGATAAAACTAAAGTATTAGATGCTGTGGAATCTACATTTAGTTATTGTATTTCTGATGTTATCTATTTTATCAGTGAAGAAATTCATAAAGTCATTACTATTTAACTGTGAGGGAATATTTAGATCGGGGTGGCGTCTGGTTATTTGTTAATCTAGCCACTGTGCTAAATAAAAACCTTGGATTTTTGGTTATTTTCTATGAGTTTGTGGATATGCTCGGCCCTGGCAGTTTTTAGAGTCTGTCTATAGCTGGACATACTGTTTTTCCATGCAATTCTAAAAACTTTCATGTTCGTTTTTCTCCATTTGCGCTCAAGACTACAAATTTCTTTCTTGAGAGAGTGGGTATTACTGTTGTACCATGGCACAGTACGTTTTTCTTTAACCTTTTTCAATTTGATGGGGGGCAACAGCTTCTAATGTATTAGAGAAGATAGTGCCCATGTTGCCAGTCATTTTGTCTAGTTCATGTGTAATTATGGGTACACAGAGCAGTGTGAGATAAATCAGGCAGGTTATTTGCGAATCTGTCTTTGGTGGCTGGAACAATAGTTCTGGCCCGGACGGTAACGCGAAGCTATATAGTTATTATCATCAATACGCAAAATGCATGATACAAGGAAATGGTCAGTAACATCATCACTTTGAGGTACGATATCTATGTCAGTAAGATCGATTCCATGCGATATTATTAAATCTAGCGTATGATTAAAACGATGAGTGGGCCCGGTGACATTTTGCTTTACTCCAAAACAGTTTAATAAGTTAGTAAACGCAAGTCCTAATGCATCATTTGTATTATCAATATGAATGTTAAAATCTCCAAAAATTAGCACTTTATCGGCGGTAACCAACAGGTCTGAGAGGAAATCTCCAAATTCTTTTAGGAATTCTGTACATGGCACTGGTGGTCTATACACAGTAGCCAGAGAAAGAGATACAATAGATTTCTTTTGCATATCTGACAGTGTAACATTAAGCAGAAGTATTTCAAATGATTTAAACCTGTATCCTGTTTTCTGGGTAACATTGAGAATATCACTATATATTGTTGCAAACACCTCCCCCACGACCAGTCTGACGGGGCTCATGTTTATAACAGTAGTTTGATGGAGTAGACTCATTTAGACCAATATAATCATTTCGTTTTAGCCAGGTTTTAGTCAAGCAGAGTACATCAAAACTATTGTCTGTGATCATTTCATTTACAATAACTGCTTTGGGTGTGAGTGATTTAATGTTTATGAGCCCAAACTTTAAAAATTGTTTTTGTTCATTTATTTTGTTTTTCTGGTTTAATCCTGATAAGATTTTTTCTAGATCCTACATTAAATTTATATTTTGACCTCACTATTCGGGGAACAGACACAGTCTTAATAGATTGGACAGCGCAAGTACTTCTAACATTTAAGCGGGGTAGAACAAAAGCCATCATAGCAGTTATTTGAGAATTGGCTTACTAGTCAAATGGAGCGTAGAGTCCTGGAGATGTTGTCCGACAGGAGATCCGCTCCGACTCTGCTGGGGTGCAGGCCATCAGCGCGAAAAAGCCTAGGTCGCCCCCAGAAAAGATTCCAATTAGCTCTGGGGCTCTCGTCGGCCTTCAGGATCGCGGGTATCTGCGCAGAAACATCGAGAACACGAGCACCAGGGAGACAGTGAGTGTGCACTTTACCTTCGGCTAAGGTAGCACGGACGTGTCGGACGATGGAGTCTCCGACGATCACAGCGTCGCATTCCATCTCGCGGAGGGGAGAGAAGCGGTTCCGTGTGGAGATCTCGAAGACCGGAGGGGGAGAAGTCGTCGCTCGGGGCCTGGCTCGCGTCCTCCGCTGCGGATGCACCCAGGGTCCGTGGTGTCCCGGCGCCGGAGGGGTGAAGGACATCTGGGAAGATCGCGTCCTGGGTGCACCGGGCCTGTGCAAAGAGAAACACACGGGGTGGAGGTGGTGGGTCTGTTAGCAGCGCGCTGTATACTTACCCTGGACTTGTGAGCGTCAGCCCGGGAGGTTTCCAGCATGGCTCTCCGCTCTCTCAGCTGTGCCTGCCTCTGCTCCAGGACCCGAATCTGCTTCTCCACGGCCTCCAGCTCGAGCTGCACCGAATGCATCTCGAACGTGTCGTCACCTGCACTCAAAGGTAGACAAACATCCGCCATTAAAGCAAGTAACAGTGAGTAAAGCAATTGCAATGTGTGTGAATAGAGTATTAGCGATGCACGCGGGTTTAGTGACAACCACGCTGGTGATGCTAATGGGCTATAAGCTACTAGCGGACTCGTGGAATCAAAATAAAACTAGCGATAACAAGGCGCTCTGATTGTTTTTGTTGTAGAATACGATAGAGGATATATTCACACGTTATAGAAACGAAAATGATGGTGTATAAAATAGATTTCAACAATAAAAAATAGACGATAGAGAAATAACGTGACGGAGCTCAAACTAGAGGCATACAACAGCAACAAAACCAATAAGACTTATGATATGTTAATGAGGAAGCGCTAATATAAGTAATAAATAAGGTAATATATTATTCTAATATGATTATTTCTTTTATTGGCATATATAAGAGTTATCTGTATAAATTATAAAACACTGTGACAAGGTAATTTAAACTTATATATGTTTATTTATTTTATTTATTACATGTTATATTATCTCACACATGGAGCGGCATTTTCTATAATGTCTAAATTCTAAATCAAAATACATATCTGATATGACTTAATATATAATTAATAAAACAAACAATATAATTCACATTCTCAAGGATTAAAGATTAAATGGAAAAAAATAAAAATGATTGCACAGCCATCAATTAGGTGGTGATATGCACTAAGCATGTAAACAATTAATGAACAAAAGAAGAAAGAAACAGATTGGCGCGCTTTTTCTTAGCGTCTGTTTCTATAATGACTCGTAGATTCGTCGCTCTGTCTTGAGTCTTAATCAGGAACATACTCTGAGTTGAATGAACTTACTCACGGACGTGTTTTTGGAACCAAATACCTCGAGTAAGCAAGGTTTGGGGTTAATCAACCGAAAGTTCATGGTATAGCTGACGGTAAGTTAACCGTGCTTTCTGGAATACACCCCAGATGCTCATGGCGCTAACACCAATTTTTAAAACACCAGCCATTTATTTTAATCAAATTCAGAGATGAAGGCTGTAATACTAATGTTGTCCACAAGAGGAAACCAAAGAATAACAAATCCTTTTAGATCAGTTTAAAGACTGTGTTTCTAATAGTATCGACTTTAGAAGTAAAGTAGTTCAAAAAGTCATTACTGCTGTGATGTTGAGAAATGTCAACACTTGTTGATGCTTTATTTTTCATTAATTTTGCCACTGTATTGAATAAATACCTGGGGTTATGTTTGTTTTCTTCTAAAAGAGACGAAAAGTAATCAGATTTAGCAGTTTTTAATGCTTTTCTGTAAGATAGGTTACTTTCCCTCCAAGCAATACGAAATACCTCTAGTTTTGTTTTCCTCCAGCTGCGCTCCATTTTCCGGGCTGCTCTCTTTAGGGTGCGAGTGTGCTCATTATACCACGGTGTCAGACTGTTTTCCTTTACCTTCCTTAAGCGTAAATGAGCAACTGTATTTAAAATGCTAGAAAAGAGAGAGTCCATAGTTTCTGTTACATCATCAAGTTGTTCTGAGGTTTTGGATATGCTAAGGGATACATCAGGAAGATTACTTACAAAGCATTATTTTGGGTTATGTTTGTTGGTTCTACCATACTTGTAACAAGAAGTGGAATTTACAGTTTTAGCTATATGAAGTTTGCACAAAACTAAATAATGATCTGAGATATCATTGCTTGGCTGCATAATTTCAACACCATCAACATCAATTCCATGTGACAGTATTAAATCTAGAGTATGATTTCGAAAATGAGTAGGTCCTGAGACGTGTTGTCTAACCCCAATAGAGTTCAGAATGTCTATAAATGCTGATCCCAATGCATCTTTTTCATTATCAACATGGATATTAAAATCACCAACAATTAAAACTTTATCTGCAGCCAGCACTAACTCGGATGTTAAATCAGCAAACTCTTTAATAAAGTCTGTATGGTGCCCTGGTGGCCTGTATACAGTAGCCAGTACAAACATCACAGGGGATTTATCATTAACATTTGTTTCTCTGGATAATGTTATATTAAGCACCAATACTTTAAACGAGTTATACTTGAAGCCTGCCCTCTGAGAAATCCTGAAAACATTGTTATAAATTGAAGCAACAACTCCCCATTTACCTTTTGGATGTGGCTCATGTTTATAACAGTAATCTTGGGGTGTAGACTCATTTAAAATAATGTAATCATCAGGTTTTAGCCAGGTTTCTGTCAAACAGAGTGCATCTAGATTATGATCAGTGATCATATTATTTACAAAAAGTGCTTTCGTAGAAAGGGACCTGATATTCAATAAGCCAAGCTTTATCATTTGTTTTTCCGTATTGCATCTGTTTTTTATTTGTTGAACCTCAATTAAATTGGTGCTCTTAAATTGGTTTGGACGTTTTTTGTATTTTCTAGCCCGGGGAACAGACATAGTCTCTATGGTGTGATATCTAGGTGAAAGAGTCTCTATGTGCTGAGAATTAACTGACTTCTGTGACTGGAGGCGGCTAGCAGACGGTCGGTTTAGCCAGTCTGTCTGCTTCCTGACCTGGGCCCCAGTTAGTCAAGTACAAACTCTAAGAATATGTGCCATATTTCTAGAAAGAAGAGCGGCACCACCCCAGGAGGGATGAAGACCATCTCTTTTCAACAGGTCAGGTCTGCCCCAAAAGCTTGTCCAATTGTCTATGAAACCCATGTTATTCTGAGGGCACCACTTAGACATCCAGCCATTGAGTGATGGCTCATCACCACGGTAAGCAGGGAGGGGACCAGAGCATATTACAGTGTCTGACATCGTGCTTGCAAATTCTACTAGAGCACTTTCACCAGGTTTCTCAGTGGGTGCATCACTGAGTGGGGAGAACCTGTTTAATGTTTTGATCGGAACAGAAGAGTGGTGTTTAGACCCACGACTGTGCCGCCTCACAGTCACCCAGTTGCCCTGCTGCAAAGGCCCTGTTACCGGAACCGAACAATGTACAGGACTCCCTGAGCTAGAACACATCCAAAGCACGTATCTAGAGCCCTCACATTCTTACTGTCCTCAATTAAAGTTTGGATGCGTGTCTCTAATTCTGAAATCTTCTCTGTCAGCCTAACTATTTCCCTGCATTTTTCACATGTGAATCCCTCATCACCGACAGAGATAGATAAACTATACATGTGGCAAGCAGTGCAAATAACAATAGCAGGAGAAGCCATTACTTGCCGTGCTTGATGAAAGATTCTTACCACAATTGTTTGATGAACTTGTGAAAACCGGAGCGAGAGAGATGTCAGGATGACTTCGACTACTTTCATGCCGCTTGCACTTTTCAGACAGATGTTTTAAGTCGCGAACACCTGTTGTTGTCCACAACGTTTCGGTGCCATGACTTTGAAACAGCAAACACGGAAAACAATAAAAGGCATGACTTACATCACATCCAGCCAGCCAACTCCGTTTGCCATAAGAAGTGCTGGAAAAGCCCTGAGTGTAGGCGCGACCACGATCACTTGATTGCTAATGAATTTGCAAGTGCAGTCGATCTGGTCCAAGCTACTTTATCCTTTTTTTTTCTTCATCCGAACGCCTTGTGAACAGGTATTTTTGTAAAGATAAAACCAAATTTTTCTTTCATCTTGAGATAATTCATTTGCTTCCACATTTATTAGTTCCTGTCTGTCAACTGACAACTGACGAGCTGCTGCTGAGCAGAATGAGAGTTGTTGAGAACGGTCCAATCACATGAGGCCAAATATATAAAAACAACACTGATTCGCTCTAACAACAAAAGTGGGAGGGTTTGGGGTGCATCCAAGGACGATTTGAAACAAACCAATTAGAGATTAGCCTCAAATCACATGCTTTTCAAAAATTTGTGTACCTACATAGACACTCATTAGTCCGGTGCCCCCGAACACACATATGAAAGAAATATAGTTTTGATTTTTGGATTTTAAATAAATTATAATATCATTAACAGTAGAATGCTATGACTAAATTATTTTATTTAGTTAATATTTGGGATATATATTTAACTTATTGTTAACATATTAAAGGAGGCTAACTTGACTAAATTGACCAGCTGCTACTGGTAGGTGGACAACCAGAATGGATATTACCGCCCCGTGTACCACCGACGCAGAGCCGTGGCGTTAACTGCAAGTCAGTCGCGTGTTAAAATCATTCGCGAAACTACCGCCAGGTGGCGCAAAGGGACAGATTGCGAACTGAATGTAATTGTAAAATGTTGGTTTGTAAATGGAGATGAAAGGAAGACATAAAAACAACAATAACATTTATAATATAATATTGTAACATCTTTAAAAACCATTAAAAAATTTACATTGAGTTAATTTCCAAACGTGGGATAGTCTTAGGCTACAGTCTACTCATCAAAAATTTAAAGAAAGACCTTTACACAAAGGCTCTTATGCATGCTATTGTTTTTTAAACAGTCATTACATATAAGGCCTATATATATATATATATATATATATATATATATATATATATATATATATATATATACACAGGGCTGGGGAGTAATAAAATACATGTAATGCCGTTTTGTATTTAAAATACACACTGAGTAACTGTATTTCGTTATAATTACATTTTCAGTAATCAGATTACACTTATATCTGAAAAGTATTTTAGATTACCAAAGTGATTACTTTTAATTTTGAGGTCATTTCTTAATTTAATATTTAAGTAAACAGTTTGGGGATTTTAACCAATATGGCAACTGATTCTCCGTTACAGCAACTGATTCTCCGCCTGTTTATTTAGCAACTCTTAGTGAGCGTGCATACATGCTCATCACGACCAGAGGTGGATAGTAACGAGTTACATTTACTTCGTTACATTTACTTGAGTAAATTTTTTGGGTAACTGGTACTTTTGGAGTATATTTAAAGATGGGTACTTTTACTCTTACTTAAGTACATTTTTAGTGAAAAAAACTGTACTTTTACTTTGTTACTGTGGGCCACGCTCCTCTCGTTACTTTATCTTAATGCATTAAATGTTATAAATGCTTCAGTTTATTCCAAACATGCCGTTTACTTTTCTCTTGGCAATGAGCGATGCCCATTCCTGAACGATTCTTTCTGTTGAGTTAATTCTGTTCAAAAGCTTGATCAAACCAGTTGGCAAACCAGTGAATTGGTTCGTGAATCAGTTTGAATGATTCGTTCAGTTCCCTGCCGCATGAATTGAGCCGTCTGAAGCGGTTCACTCAGAGTTGTAACAGAAAGTTTAAGAACATCAGGAGCGTTGAAGACGTGGCTTTGGATCTACAGTCAATTGAAAGCAAATCTGCAAAGGCTATTGTTTGCTAGCGATGAAGATCTTTATTAGATGAACACCGCGTGTGCTGTCTACGGTTTAACCGCGTGTGCTGTCTGTGGTTTATTTATAAAGACAGCACCTATTTAAAAATGCGTTTCACCGATTTCAGAGACAGCGTTGTGATTTCATTCGGCTCCACGCGATGAAATGTGTAATTTAAAAGTATTTCAGGTGATCACCGATTTCAGAGACAGTCAGCTCCACGCGATCATCACCTCGGCTAGTCCTTCTGACGTGTGCCGCTGGCTCTGATGTCTCTTTAGTGGTTATACATAAAATATAATTTGTTTTGAGTAAATCTAACAGGTAATCTTTGGTCTGTATTCAACTTATCTATATGTTAAAATGAAAATAAAAAAGGCAAATTTATATAATATTTATATAATATTTTGTTTCATTGTAATGGCTGTATATATTGTAATCTCCCTGAACTAAGCACATTTCTGCGGCTATTATTATGTTTAAATGAAAACGAAAGGAGGCAGTGGTATTTCATATTATATTTAGTTTTATTGTAAATATACAGTGAGGAAAAATTGCAGTAGCCAAGGCGAGCTGATGATGTTATCAAGTACGCTGCTGTTTGCAGAATTACCGGATTTGTGTCGTCGCGGTCATCACACTCCCGAGTCGAATACGCAAAATCCGAACTACCGACGGATGCAAGTCTGAAATCAACGTACTTTGTATTGAGAAAAGCGCGCAGACCTACGTCACCAAACTATTTGCCTAATCTTCCCAGTACTTTAGACTGCGGTGGAAACACAGAACGCAACAGGTCTGGGGGTGGGGGGAGTTCCTGGGGAAAAAAGTTCCTGGTACAAATGTTCCTGGTAATTTAGGTGGTAACGCGGCATTGGGCTACATTCGATTACAGTACAGGATACCACATGTTTGTTGTATGTGTAACTTATAAATTAAATGCAACGTATAGCCTAATTTTTACATTAAATACGCTGTCACAGAGTATGAAATGAATACCCTCCAAAACCGTGTTAGCTCTGTTCCTGGAGGAATACCTTTGCCTAGACACAATTAATATAGATATTTCCACAATATTTACACTTGCAAAAATATACATTTGTTTACATTTTGCAGAACAGATGGAAGAAGATCTGTCAATGTGCATTTGCTTCATTATGTTCAGATGTTTGGTAACTTAGCTGTCATGTGAGGAGTTTTCACTCTTCTCCGTGTCAGAGGTTATTTATACATATATACAGGGTGCGATTTGCCGGGGCGGATGGGAAGGGGATTCCTCCTGAGTAGTTTTTTTATCCGATACTTTTTTACTCTTACTCAAGTAACTATTCAGACTATTACTTTTACTTTTACTTGAGTAAATATTTCTATAAGTACTTTTACTTTTACTTGAGTACAGTTTTTGGGTACTCTACCCACCTCTGATCACGACAAAAACATTCTCCTAGGATTCACACTTTGCATTCAGTTAACAGATCCATACGAATCATGCATGAAATAAAAGTTTATAAAGTCAAACGATAGCTTTATGTGCTTTACAGATGAACTTAGTCTTTATTCATTTGAAATGTTCAATAATAGATCATCTTTGGCTTGGTAATGCAAGTTCATGATCCGATTCGTGAACAGATGATTCTTTTGAGTCAATCTTTTAAAATAATTTATTTTGTTTAACGAAACCACTGTGGAAACCTATGGTTCACAAACTGGATAGATCTGAGGTGCAGGGCTCGCAAAATCGCTAGCCAGATGTCCCGGGGCTATTGTGTTTTCCAGTCGGGCTCCAAAATCTATCACCGCCCTGCACGACGGCTATCTTGAATAGTGATGTAAAATTCCTAACTTGATTCGCGTTGTTCACTCGCTTGTAGAGGTGAAACGGACCGTAATTGATGTTTGCACTTGTTTCTAAGTCTTTTAAAAGTTAATCCCAATCGAGCAGTATTTCCCTATCTCACTGTATTGCCTTCAAACATTCAAACTTTAGTAAGAAACTTTAAATTTTAAAACTGTTAAAACTTTTTAAAGCTGTTTCAAGATCGTGCTAGGTGCTAACACTTTCATGTCGAACATGCCTTCACTGTGTGACCAAACATTTTCTGTTTCAGCCGTTTCATCGTGCTGGTTGCCTCGTGCCATATTCATTGGAAACAGCAGCCGTCATGAGCAGCGGGGTCACTGGCATATTTTTGCTCATTATGATTTATTTCCATCAATACTGAAACACGCATGAACTACAAAGCCTATTTTAACTAATGAATAAGAGTTTAGCTTCAAATGGGCAACATCACGAATATGGAAAAGTTTGGATTTGTCCCGATTGAGAGAGGTAAGCCCAACCTTACCTAATGTTTAGCTTTAAATTATTATTAATTTATTTATTTTTTTTGTTTGTTTATAGCTAAGCCTATATTATTATATACTGCAATTATATTTATCCATTAGAATTATATATTTTGAATTGTTGTCTTGTTCTGTTCTGATAAATTTGTACATTTAAAAGATTTGTTGTAAAGTGAAGGGAACTAAAAATATCCTGTTGGTACATTATAACATTATTAGGTCTGCCGTTATTATTTCTGAATGTAATAAAATGCAACTTACAGATGGTAGACAACCAAAATGGGTAATGCCGCCGCGCGTACCGCCGCGGCCCTGTTTAACTGCAAATCAGTCGCGTGTTAAAATCATTCGCGAAACTACCGCCAGGTGCCGCAAAGGGACGGGTTGCAACTCTGATTGTAATTATAAAATGAAAGGAAGATGTAAAACAACAATAACATTATAATATACATTATGACATCCTTAAAAGCCATTAAAAATAGGATAGTCTTAGGCTACAGTCTACTCATCAAAAAATAAAAATAAAACCTTTACACAAAGGCTCTTATGCATGCTATTGTTTTAAAACAGTCACTATATATATATATCTATATATATATATATATATATATTATCTATATATATATATATATATATGGATTAAAATGTTTTCATTTCGGGTTCATTCATCTTGGTTTAATAATAATAATAAAAATCTTCAGGTTCCATTTGCAGAGCGAAATGAGACAACGGTTCCACACATTTACAAATAATTCTTATTCAATTCTGTTATTATTTTTGATTTTTCAAAACTGCTAACACTTTGCATTTTGAATTATGCCTTTACTGTGTGAACAAAAATTGTGAATTGTGACTTTGATCAGGCTGGTGCCTCACGCGCACATATGCCATTGAAACAGCAGTCGTTCACCGAAAGCAATGCGGCGCGAGCAGCGGCCCACTTTGGCATAATTTTGCTAATTATGATTATTATTTTATTTTTTTTCATCGATACTGAAACACGTGTGAAATCCCAAGCCTATTTTTACCTAATGAATAAGAGTTTAGCTTCAAATGGGCAACATGTTTGGATTTGTCCCGAATGAGAGAGATAAGCCCAACATAATATATTGCTTTAAATTATTTTTAATTATTATTATTTTTGTTGTTGTTTATAAGCCTATATTATTATATAGCCTGCTGCAATTTATATTTATCCATTAGAATTATATATTTGTAATTCTTGTTCTGTTCTGATAATTTTTTTTAAATTGAAAGGATTTGTTGTAAAGTGAAGGGAACTAAAAATCTCCTGTTGGTACATTAGCCTATAGCATTTTTAGGCCTGCCGTTATTTCTGAATGTAATAAAATGCAACTCTCACAAATGTAATTTATTTTTTTAGCGGGTTTTTCGTGTATGTTTTTATCCAGCTTTATTTTCATTGCATCTAAAAATGACTTTGTGCATCACATTCACTTCGGGAACAAACAAAATAAACTTCAGATCTGCCTCCTGCGATGCTCAACTGTGGACGATTTCAAAATGTTTGATATAAACGTTGCTGTCACATTTTATACAGGAATTGTTCATTTAAAAAAAAAATGCAAAAAATCAAATTATATTGTTAGTTTTATGCTAACATGCAATCAAGTTCTTCAGATACTATAGCCTACAAGATACAAGTTCATTTAGGCTAGCATGCACTGTGACATTTTAACGTTTCAACTTATAAACTCCTTGAGATTTTAAAGTCAGTTTAATAGTATTGAAATTCAAGTTGAATCTCGAAAAAAAAATGTTTTAATTAAATTATTTCTATGAATTAATAAGTTAGCATGACTTTTGGATCATAGCATTTTTTACGAGCTGTATTCGTTTTCTGAAACCAAGCACCCACTTTTTTCTTTTTTAAATCTATGAATCGCTCGCATATCTCCTACAACCTACAAATAAGGGCTAATAGAGGTTCTTTCTTTAATTATTTATTTATAATGTTTATTCTTGAAGAAAATAAGTATTTATTCTTTAATAAAATAAGGGATCCAAATATTTGTAATCTACAATAATATAGGCCTATATCTGCCTGCAGTTAAAAAGATATATTTGTTTTGATTCATCCATTTATGTTACAATAGCCTATTCTAAAAGAAAAAATAAATAATGTCATAAAAAATGCCATCGGTCTGAATAAATTTTACCATTATAGAGTTGGGGTAGTAATTTAGGAGGTTAAAAATACAGTGAAATTACAAATGGCATGGGATTTTAAAGCATGACAACTGAAGGTCTATGAAACATTTGATGCATTTTTTTTAAACAATGGCACTTAAAGTTTTCAACTAAAATATTACTATTTCAACCATATAGCCTGTGAATAAATAAATAAAATGCATACTTTTCAGTGAAAGAACACTGAGAGTGTAGGTTGCTTCTGGTGTTTGGATTTGTACTTCAATATAATGAGCTCCAAGTTTAAGGATAGCCTACACTAGTTTTTTTTTTTTTTTTTTTTTTTACTCTCTATTTAACAGCATTAACTTACAATGAAATACGTCTTCCTTCAGGCAGACTTAATGTTTTCCTGCCTTGCTAAATGTTGGATCAGTTTGCGTGAGTCCCGCGCGCTGTGAAGCGGGAGCAGCTTACGGAGGATTCCTCTTGGTCTTAAAGCCTTCCGCAAACGTCTACGTTCACAAATAACAATGATTTTGGCAAAAATAATGATTAATTATCAATTGATCATTTGTTTTTATTTTGGTCTAGTGAAAATAATAATATGGGCTGCGGGAAAATAATGAATAAAAGAGTAAGGCTGCTGTGAGTGCAGGCATGTTTCAACCCAGTAACAACACAGCGTTCCTCAGCCAAAAAACAGACCGAGTTCAGTTCAGCTGGAGGGGGCTGGGGGTAGTTATGTATAGCTTGTGGGGGTCGAGATAAAGGTGTGAATCTCTTGCTCTTTCATATGGACAGTGTCTCATGAGGGTTTCAAACTTGCAGAACAGGTTTTTAGGACAACTTTAAAGAAAGGTTTGATCACTTCAAATGTTGACTACTGTATAGCGCAATAAAGTTTATTAGTTACTATAACTTAATTTCAGAGGAAGTTGCCTTAACTTTAAAAAAAAAAAAAAAAAAAAACTTTTGCATTAGGGCTGGGTGATAGGCCTATGGCCTAAAATAAATCCCTATTTAAATCGATTTTTTTGCCTCCCTACTTAAAATCAATATTCAAATGACAAAGAAATTGTTCAAAACAAGTTTTAATATAAAAATATATTATTTTTTAATACTAGCCCATCATGCCATCCACTCGGCGTTAAGAGCTGTTCAGATTAAAACTGGCAGCTCCGCAGTGAGTCAGTGTCATGGAGGAAGACAAACAAAGTGTAGGCCTAAATCAGTTTTCTAGTCTATATTTTCATCTCGTTATGCCGCTGGTTTAGGTTATGTATTTATTTTTATTTCTTATATCAATTATTTGTAAATATAGCAGACACTGTCTAACCGTGTCTACACTGGACGGCCTTGTTCATATAGGGCGAAACATCTTTCTCACTCGGCAGTTCAGTAGGCCTATGTGAGCGGAGTGGAGCAGCAACAATTTCCCTCCGCGCTCCGAGCATTTTAATAATCACTAAGCTCCGCGTTCATTGATACCAGAAACACTGCTCCGCCTTCACTCCGTGGCTAAAGTTGAAATGTTATGTTCATAATAGCTTATATTTTTTAATTATTTTAATTTAATTTTTAAAAAATTTTATAATTATTTTAATATACTTTTCCAAAACAAAAATAACTTTTTGTCCTACCCAAACGCCAAACTAATAAAATTGTCAGAATTAAAAGGTATAATTGCTGCTTTCTGCTGTGCAAATTTTGTTTGTGATGAAAATAACAGTTTACATTTTCGTCAGTTATTTTATCTACAGATCGATGCATTTGTTACAGATTTGATCATTCAAAATCAGATGAAGTAGCCTACTGTAAGATAACATTTGTTTGAATGCATTATTGCGACAGCGATTACGTGTGAATGTGATGTATCTGTTTAAAATCATGCTTTAACCCGAAAATAATCAGTAAAATAAAGACAAACTCCTTGAGAACTAGCCTGTAACATCCCGCTCGACTACTGCCGTCATTATAGTCTTCTGATCGGAGAGATTATGTGTATCAAGCTATAGCTAAATATGTTTATCATGTGAATTCTTGCTAAATATGCAGTTATATTACGGGCTGTTGGCATGAATTGTATTCGTGATGGAGCGGTGCTGGAGCCAGTGAAAAACCACGACGCTCCGACTTTTAAAAAAATCCCGCTCCTCTTCAGTCAGAATCACTCCGCTCCGCTCATACTCCGCTCGGCAGCGTGTCTCAAACGCGCGGGGGAGGCTTGAGCCCAATCATTCTCAAAACATAAAATATTTATTTTATTTAAATTTTCGTTTTTGTGTTTCAGAGGAAAAATCAGTGTTAAGGCATCTCTCCATTACAGACCGTTCTGAAAGAAGAAATTTATGCAAAACGCGTATAAAATTCTTTAAAAACTTTAACAGAGATATCTAGATGGTATTTAGTTACTATTCGTTCATTTGTCATTATTCAACTAATCGCAAGTTTATATTAAATTTACAACTATAATCCAGCCTTAATATATTCCACGCTCAAGAACATGCATTAAGTTTCGTCACAAAGCACAGGCAGAAGTAGCCTAATAATTATGAAAAAGGAGACATTTTAATTATTTATTAATAAACAAATGTTTTCTTGTCAGCTGCAAGATGAAATTCACAGTGCTGACTCTCTTCACATGGACGCGCCTTTAAACAGAAATACAACCTTCACAGATTACATAATGCTTTTGCTTTGAATTGATTCGTTTAAAAGACATTTCAAGCTTTCTGTAGATATATTTCTCATGTATGTGAGACGCCACAATTTTCAGTTATTACATTATTAGGAAAAAAATTACGTGATCAAGAGGGCGCCTCCCTGTCATGAATGCGCATTAATAATTTTTGCACAAACACTTGAATATGAATAATAATTCACATTTTGCATATGCATTACAAAGTAAATATTTTTTACATGCAATTATCCAAAATAAAACCAAACAAGATTTGTAATGAAGATAAAATATGTAGACAAATAAGAATAAATGCTGCGCGCACTCAGCATCATGCAGAGCAAATCTTGCACTGATATTTTACGGAATATTATACAAACCTGCATTTAAATGCGGCTGCAATTTATTTATTTATTTTATTTATTTTTACTTTACTTAAATTATATGAAAGCAAGCAAAGAAGACTCCATTTAAAATCACTGAAGTTGTCAATTAATGAAGCTCTTTTTTTTTTTTTACATCGTGTACACTTTGTTGATAAGTGAGGACGTTTTTATTAATCCATCCATTCTTTAGAGTTGCAATGATTTAGTTAAATCGTGCAGGTTTAATTTATTCGTTTCTTGTTTTAATTAGGCCTAAATAATGGAAGCGAAATTATACAGTGCCTTACGTTTTTACTAAAATAAAGAAAATAATTTATAAAACACGCAAGCCTAGCTCACAATAGGCTATCACTGTTTAATGCTCCGATGCAAAGTAAACCACATTTTCTTTTTAATAATATAACACATAATTCATATTATATAAATAATACTGCACACTATTTAAATTGTGTCTAATCTAAAATATGGTGTAGAGAAAATATAAGCACAGGCTCATAGGCTTGACATTTATCCTGCTTGAATTCGTTCTAAGAAACGCACATATCTTCATAAAGACTAAACTTTCATCTGTGAATATTAAATATTTTTTCTTTCATTTTCCCCGACTGCAATCAAATATAACACTTAGGTGAGGCAAAGCTGACGTCTATTTGCGAAAATGTGCTTTGATGCGCTTGTTTGAAAACCTGTGATTAAAGCGCCACTCAGCGGTCAAAAGCTCCAAATGCACTTTGCAGACGCCGCAGCAGCGGTACGAGCGGCGGTAGAAGCAACGTTTTGGATGTCCACCTACTGTATACATGACATATATTTCTTTTCCTCTCACAAACTTAATTTATTTTTTTGCCTGTTTTTTTTTTTTAAAAAAACATGCAGCAAATGAAAAAAGGCGATTAATCGGTTAAAATGTGTTACTGTGGGTTAACAGTAATTATAATTATTATATACTTAGGAACAGAGTCTGGGCCTAATCTAGGCTATGTTGTTAACTATTTACAAGTTTCGTGTATGGTTTTATCCAGTTTTTTTAATTATCCAGTTTTCATTGCATCTGAAAATTACTTTGTGCATCACATTCACTTCGCACGCTCAATCTGCCTCTCGCTTTGCTCAGCTGTGGATGATTTCAAAATGTTTGATATACATTTACATTTACATTTAATCATTTAGCAGACGCTTTTATCCAAAGCGACTTACAAATGAGAACAGTAGAAACAATCAGATCAACAAGAGAAGAACAACGGTATACAAGTGCTATGACAAGTCTCAGTTAGTCTAGTACAGAACGCGTAGCCAGGTTTTTTTTTTTTTTTTTTTTTTTTTAAATGAATATGATAGACAAGAAAAGGAAAAGGTAAGTACTAGTATTAGTTGGTTAAGTGCAGGCGAAAAAGATGAGTCTTTGGATGTTTTTTGAAAATGAGTAAAGACTGTTCGAATTGACAGCTGGGCGCAGTCCAGGAAAAAGTCTGTGAGAGTGATTTTGAACCTCTTTGGGATGGCACCACAAGGCACCGTTCACTTGCAGAGCGCAAACTTCTGGAGGGCACGTACGATTGAACTAATGAGCTTAGGTATGTTGGCACCGTGCCAGTGGTTGTCTTGTAGGCAAGCATCAGTACCTTGAATTTAATGCGAGCGGCTACTGGTAGCCAGTGTAACCTGATGAGGAGAGGAGTAACGTGAGCTGTTTTTGGCTCATTGAAGACAACCCTTGCTGCTGCATTCTGGATCAGTTGTAGAGGCTTGATAGTATATTCAGGAAGGCCCGCCAGGAGAGCATTACAATAGTCCAGTCTGGAGAGAACAAGAGCTTGGACAAGAAGTTGGGGTGGCTTGCTCTGACAGGAAGGGTCTAATCTTCCTAATGTTGAATAAGGCAAATCTGCAGGACCGGGTCGTTGTAGCAATATGGTCTGTGAAGCTTAACTGATGATCCATCACAACTCCTAGGTTTCTGGCTGATATAAAGGTTGCTGTCCCATTTTATACAGGAATTGTTCATTTAAAATAATAATAATAATAATAATAATAATAATAATAATAATAATAATAATAATGTTAGTTTTATGCTAACATGCAATCAAGGTCTTCGGATACTATACAAGATACAAGTTCATTTAGGATATTTATCATGCACTGTGACATTTTACCGTTTTAACGTATAAACTCCTTGAGATTTTAAAGTCAGTTTAAATGTATTGAAATTCAAGTTGAATCTAGTATAAAAAAAGGTTTTAATTACTTAAATTATTATTTGAATTAATAATATGTTATAATGTTTATTCTTGTAGAAAATAAGTGTTTATTCTTTAAGAAAATAAGGGAAAGATAAAGGGACGATCCAAATATTTGTAATGTACAATAATATAGGTCTATATCTACCTGCAGTTAAAAAGTTATATTTGTTTTGCTTCATCCATTTATGTAGGCTACAATTATTCTAAAAGAAATTAAAAAAATAATGTCATTTAAAAAATGCCATCGGCATGAGTACATTTTACCATTATAAAATTGGGGTAGTAATTTAGGAGGTGAAATACTGTGAAATTACAAATGGCATGGGATTTTAAAGCATAACTGAAGGTCTGTGAAACGTTAGTCAATAAAGCATTTTTTTAAACAATGGCACTTAAAGTTTTGAACTAAAATAGGCCTATTATTTCAACCATATAGCCTGTGAATAAATAAAATTCATACTTTTTAATGAAAGAACTCTTAGAGAGTGTAGGTTGCTTCTGGTGTTTGGCTTTGTCCTTTAATATAATGAGCTCCAAGTTTAAGAATAGCCTACACTAGTTTTTTTATTATTATTGTTATTTAACTCTCTATTTAACAGCATTAACTTACAATGAAAACTTCTTCCTTCAGGTAGACTGAATGTTTTCCTGCCTTGCCAAATGTTGGGCTCATGATAAATAAGTTGTATTCACCTCAAACTGATTTTGTAAAAATCAAAACTTGCTGACGGTGAAGCTGGGTCAGTTAGCGTGAGTCACTCACTGTGAAGCGGGAGAAGCTGACGGAGGATTCCGCTTGGTCTTAAAGCCTTCATCAAATGCCTACGTTCACAAATAACAATGATTTCGTAAAAAATAATGAATCATTATCAATTGATAATTTGTTATTATTATGGTCTTGTGACAATAATAATATGGGCTGCGAGAAAATAATGAATAAAAAGAGTAGGGCTGCTGTGAGTGCAGGCAGCATATTTCAACACAGTAATATGACAACACACTGTTCCTCATGGCCAAAAAACAGAACGAATTCAGTTCAGCTGGAGGGGGTTGATTTTTTTGGGGGGTAGTTCTGTCTAGATTTTGGGGGTTGAAAAATAAAGGTGTGAATTTCTTGCTCTTTCATATGGACAGTGTCTTATGAGGGTTTCAAACTTGCAGAGCATGTTTTGAAGGTAGGATTTATGGCTAGTTATTTTGGTTTTATGTCATTTTTGATTTAGGGTTTTTTTGAAGTTAGGTTTTTGTCTACTTTATATGTTGACTACTGTATTTAGTTATTATAACTTAATTTCAGAGGAAGCTGCCTTAACTCAAAAAAAAAAAAAATGATGCTATCTTGCATTAATTTTATTTTGTTTCGTCTAAACAATATTTTTTTAGAGTGTGAAATATAAATTCTCACAGAATGTAGCCTATTCATTACCAATATATTGAACCATCTCTTCATGTTTTTTTCTAAATCCCAAACAGAGTCCAGACATCAGTAAAGTATCAGTCTATGATATGTTTTATGGGCTATTTTAGATTTGGGAAATACACATGCATTACAGACGTGACAAAAAACACCAGAGGTTTTGAATATATATATATATATATATATATATATATATATATATATATATATATATATATATATATATATATATATATATATATATTGATTTACAATGCACAAACCAAAGGTCATTTTCACCGAGCTGCAGCCATCAAATGTAACACATCAGCGAGGCAAAAATGACGGCTATTTATGAAAATGTGCTTTGATGCGTTTGTTTGATGACTTGTGGTTAAAGCGCCACTCAGCGGTCAAAAGCTGCAAATGCACTTTGCAGGCGCGGTAGCGGCACCCGCGACAGCAGAAAGCACATTTTGGTTGGCCACCTACTGTATAAGCCTGTTTCCTATGGAAGCAGATTAGTCTCAAATATAATTCACGCAAAAAACACGATTCACACATGCGTAGACAATTTCACATGCATGAAACCTAATTCACGTACGCACAAAAAAATTCACGTGCGTGAAAAAAAAAATATATATTCACAAAAAGCAATTCACATGCGCAAAATAAAATTATATATTCATAAAATACATTTCACAAATGCAAAAACACAATTCATAGATATACAACTGTGCACAAAAACCTTTGAATGTTTAAAATGTACGAGTGTCTGAATGTACAAATCGCCATTTACTACGAATCCACTCGGATTTGTGTGTGTGTGTTTGTTGAGACTTTCCTGGCAGAGCTCTCTTCCCACGTGGGTCTGTCGTACTCTTTAGCCAATCAGATGCGAGCTTACCATTCAACCAATCATATCATAAGCCACTGAGAGTGCATTCAAGGAGCACGATTCTGCGCACCTTTTGCGCAATCCAGCATGGCGAACGAAGAACGGGAAGCACGGGTAAGTGAAGTAAAATGTTATTTGACAATAATGTATTGTGACTGAAAATATAACGAGGACAGTATTGATAATGAAGCATGCAATTTCTCTAGTTTAACAAAGCACGTTGTTTAGCCTAATTAGGGGAATATACTTTTTGTATACCAATTGTGGAGTGAATTATCAACGATTAGATATTGTAACGATTTCACCAGTGATCAAATAAAATTACACCAGCATTTCAAAAACTTGTCAGAGTACAGCATTATACTGTATTCTTGTCATTATGTTTGTCTGGTACAGGAATGCTTTTCGATACTGTATTTGTGCATTCTGCTAAAGTAGTTTTGCACATGTTCAGATGAAGTCACAATAATGGCAGAAGCTTCCTTTCCCAAAACATTTAGAATTAAACCAAGCACAACATATGTCTCTTAAGTAACTACAGCCAATAAAATATGGTATAACGCATAGAATTGTTGATTTAACATTAACTCATGTAAGGTTCTTTAATTAATTGTTTTGTTTGACAGGCATTATCATCAGAAGTGGAATAGGCTGCAAGGGCTCTTATTGATGTGTTAGCCAGGGGCCTGGCTCCATCTGCAGCTAGTAGCATTGGTACATCAAGGAGTGTTAATACACCAACAAGAGAAAATGTGCGAATGAGTGCGACATGTGCCATTACTCCTTTGATCTGATTTTCACCAGAAAATAGGGTGAGGCAGGCATTAAAAAGGTAATTTTATGTATTTTCATTTAAACATTTATCATTACTGAAATATTTTAAAAGATGGTAATGACACATTAAAACATATAAGAGAAATAACTTTTCTTCAAGAAATTGTCTCTTTGTCACTCTGGCCGTAGGCAGTTCCCAAGTATGTTTAGGACCGAAAATGACCAGCCTAAGGGAAAAAAACGTTTCTCTTTGGCCAAACCGGTCAATGTGAAAAAGACAGATTTTCAAATATATGTGCTCTCCGAACCAACCATGTTTACTCCAAAAGGAGATGAAGACTTAGAACTTTTACGTGCTGGGCTTGGGAAAAGGCTTTTAAGTGTTCCAGACACCTTTAAAAACAGTGAGGTAATTGCAAACATAAACAAAACACGAGTGAATGTGAAGTAATGATGCAAGTAAAATATTTTTTTCTCTTGACTTGAATTATGAATGTGGTGTTTGCTTGTTTAAGATTGTCACTCTGCTTGAGGAAGAATTTCCGAAATTAAAAAATCTTCAGGGAGGCTGGATGTTTAACAAATCTACAGGTATTTATAATTTGCATGTTAAATATACATAAAACATGGATGCATTGATAATCATAGGTCTTTATTGATGCTGTAGGTAATACAGTTATTTAGTGCTTTCAGATTTTTTTGCAAAAAGGATGTGGAAATCAGAAATGACTCCTGAGTTTGATCCACTGATTTTACATTAAGGTGGTGGTGGTCGGCGTAAGCTTACTTTAATTCCCACTGACTGTGATGGATACTCAATTTGGCTCCTGAAGTCAGTGTCAAACAATGGAAAGAATGTGCTATTTGTAGTTCCACTACAAGAGCAGCTTTCCATTGAACCATTACCATTTGCATCTGTGGAGTTTGCAAAGATGCCACTGTCAAACTGTATGAAATGTGGCAGGAAAATACCATTGCCGTTGTTGCCCTTACACATTGAAGAGTGCAGAACAACTGAGTCTGTAGGTTCTACTTGTATTGTTTTTGTCTTTTAATATATTTTAAAAACATAATGCTTTCTTAATTCTTTCAGTTCAGATCTGTTTACATTATTTTTTTTAGGAGTCAGTAAATGATGTGACTGTGCTTGATGATGATGATGAGGATGATGATGATAATGGAAATGTTATTGGAGCCATTGACCAGCCAAGCCCACTTCAAACAGATTTAGAACAATCTTCCCAGGTATTTGACCAAAACTAAGTTCCTGACGAATGCAGAAATTTATTTTTGCTTTGTAAAATAAACACCAAAGAATCTGTGGTCCCTTGCAAACTGCTCTGTAAGGTTATTCTGAAGTTCGATGAGACTGATATGCAACTTATATTACCTTCTGCATAATTTTGTCTAAGGTAGCACATATGCAGTATTCAACAGTAATTAAAATTATATTGAAATAAATATTTATTTAGCTAGCAAATTTCTTAACTTGTACCTGAAAGAAATTAGTAACCTCTTAGTTGTCTGTACATTTGTTATTTTTACAGATCTGTCCCATTTGCCAGATTTCTTTCCCAAATGATGTCTTGCCTTATCATGCAAGCATGTGTGGTGAAGGGTAAAGTTATGCTACAATAGAATGACATTTGTTCTTTAGACCCTTACTTAATACCTTAAAGAATTAGTCCACCCAAAGTTGATATTTCTCTTTTAAGTTACTGACCTTCTTTCCATCTCAGCTGTTGGTAAATTTTGTTCACAGAGAAAAACGAAGACCGGAACCAAAATTTCTAGCAGTAACATTTATAAAGCAAACTATTATTGCTTATTAGACTTGTCACTCAAAGTCTTCTGAAGAGAAATGCCATTTGTTTGTGAGAAACAAATCTATAACTAAAATATTTTTAACTATAAATAAAATGTGTTTCTGTGCAAAGAGGCGAATGATCCATATTGTTAAAGACATTGTTTGTTAAAGATATGAACAACCGAACAGAAGATAAACAAAGTTCAACAACAGCTGAGATGGAATGTAGGTGAAGAAGATTAAAAAATATATAATGTTTGGGTGAACTAATCTTTTATTTAATCCCATAACAGACATCTTTAGCTATAAAGACTTATATTTTCCATGTGTAATGGATGCTTCTTTTTCTTCATTTAATGTGCAAGAGTTTCTGAACTGGTTGGATAAACAAAATGTATGTGCCATGCCTATTTTAGAGGGAGGACTTTCAGTGACAGTGATTCTCCAAGCACTTCAACAAGAGAAGAACTGCCAGGACCCTCAACTGCACAGAGTTTCTGATCACTATCAGCAGGTTATGCCCCACACATATTCTGCTTGGTTATCACTGTTGTACTGCTTTGAAACAAGTGCATCTATATGTAAAAATATAAACTCTAGTTGTGGCTTTGTTTTTAGCCCTCGAATTTGTTGTACAACTATATTTGTAAAATCTTTTTTGCATAACTTGTGTATTTCTTTTTCAGCATGGAAATACGAAACTGACCATCAGAAAGCATCTCGAATGTTCTGTGAAGAATTGCTTTCCCCAAGTTCGGACTGTCCATCTTTGTCACTACAGATCAACCAATTTGATACTTTGGATGAGCAGGACAGTACACTGATTTCATTTTATAAAATGAACAGTGTAAACTGGTCAGCACCATTGAAATGTAGATTGACAGGTATTACGGCTCTGTAATTACTGGAACATTGTTTGAAGTAACCGTTGTTTGTACAATTTGTGAAATTTACTTGAGATTGCTATTTTTTTTCTTTTAAATTGATTTCTTTTTAGTAGATGCAGCTGTTGGCAAAGGAGTCAATCGTTACATCTTTTCAATGATTATGCAAAAACTGAAGACTGCACTTCTCTTTAAATTTTGGGTATGCTCTATCCCATTTGCAGTTCTATTGTACGGGACACAAAAATAGTCAAAAGTCTGGTCCTTGTCTTTCTGGACTGAGCCAGGAGCGCCTGAGCTTACCATTGGTAATCCTCCTAACTGGAGGTAGTTCAGACAGTGCGGCTTCAGCTCTAGAGCTGCAGGATTGCCCTGATTTAGACCACCGGGAAACCATTAGTTTGGTGAGTACTTGCACTTTATTCAATATTTGTTATTTTTGTAAAAGCATGTCACTGAATCATTTGAAAGCATTTTCAATTTGTGGTGTTCTTGCAGCTCAAGAAAACAGAACTCACTGAACAAGAAAGTACAAGATTAACTGACCTTTGCCTGTTCTGGGATCTCCCTGTTCCGTCTTCTTCTAATCGAGACTGGCTGGTTTCAACAGCTGTTGTCACACGCCGTAAGTCTTGCTAGTTTGTTTTAAAATGATACTGGGGGCAGGAGTTATTAAGTTACTATATTATTTATATATTTTATATATATATATATATCTATAGTATGATATGTTTTATATTATCTTATACATATATAGTCTGTATTTAACCCAATTCTAGCAGCATGCTGAAAATAAACTTTTTATGTTTTAGTATAATACCTAGGTAGGTGCTATAACATTCTAGTTACACCCTAGCAACCACTTAGAATATGAGCAATGGCCTAGTAACTACCTAGCTACAAAACTATAAAACCTATCCATCTATGTACTCTTTGCTTCGCTTTTTTTGCTTTGATCACAGGAATAAAAATTACACTTTTACACATATTCACATAGAAAACAGCCGGTTTTATATTGTTGTAATATTATACATTATTACTTCACTGTTTATGGAAAAAAAAAGTTTTATGAAATGTTGCTTCCATTTATAACAATGTTTTCAGTGATTTTCAAGAATTAAAGTATAACTCGTTTGAAGTATTGGTTTTAATATAACTTGGACGGAGTCAAAAGCCAATGATAAAGATCCCCTGTGATGTCTGTAAAGAGACTGGTATCAGGCCACCAGGGCACCATACAGACTTTATGTCACCAAGAGTTTGCTGATTTAACATCAGAGTTAGGACATTGCAGACAAGTTTTAGTATTGTTGGTGATTTGAAAAAGCATGTTGATAATGAAAAATGCATTGGGATGCATTAATAGACATTATGATCAATATAGATTACAACAATATAATGTCATTATAGAGCATTCACTGAAATGATAAACGTAGACAATTAAAGGGATGTTGATGGGATTGAACTAATTAGCCAAGCGTGGATATCTCAGATCATTATTTAGTTATAGGCAAACTCTATACAGCTAAAATTTTAATTTCCAATTTGAGTTCAAAAGTATGGTAGAACCATCACTCTTCTACCAAAAAGACTGCTTTGTAACTAATCTTCCGATATCCTAATTCCTTAGGATATGTGACAAACTGTGAACAACTCTTGATGATTAGTACAGAAAATGAATCTTTTCTAGCAATTTTCAAATAGTTGTCCTTCTGAGACTTACTCAAGGTTAAGGAATACAAGTCTGACACCGTGGTGATAATGAGCACAATCAGAACACTAATGCCATACTAACCGGAAAAATGAGCGCAGCTGGAGGAATAACAAAACTCCAAGTATTTCTACTTTCTGAGGGAAGTAAAAAATTACAAAAAGCATAAAAAAATGCTAAATCTGATTACTTTTCGTCTCTTTTAGAAGAAAACAAACAAATTTTCAAACCCTCATACAATACAGTCCTTCACGAAAATTGCATGGCATCAACCTGTGGACTCATTGATGAGGACAAGGATGAACTGCATAAACTGATGTTGAAATAATGAGGCGTCATCACAAGTACAGGCGACGATTTATTGAAGAAAGTATGGTTTTATGTATGTTACTTGATCTTTCTGTGCGATTTATTAATACCTCATTGTACATAAATGTCCCAGTTATCCTTCAAACTGGCTGTTATTAAGCCTCTTTTAAAAAAACCTTTCATAGCATCACCAAAGATGCTGAGTTGACGATCTAATCTCACTTTTTCTTTGTGGGATAGAAAAGGTAGGGCTGGACAAATATATCCTTCTTAGAGAACGATATGACCATGTGAGGCATCTCGTCAGTAAAGCCGTTTCATAGTACGGAGAAATGCCCATCACCTGCTTTCAAATGAGCTGCTCTTAATACATATGATCGTGGTAGTATCTCTCTTAGTGCTATTGGATCTTAGTGCTGCGTTCGACACTATTGACCACACTATTCTTTTGCATAGACTAGAACACTTTGTTGGCATTAATGGAAGTGCATTAGCATGGTTTTAAATCGTAATTATATGACCGCCATCATTCGTAGCAGTGAATGAAGAGGTATCATATCGTTCACAAGTTGCAGTATGGAGTACCTTCAAGGACTCAGTACTAGGGCCATTACTCTTCGCTTTACATGTAACCTTGGAGATATCATCAGGAAACACGGTGTTAGCTTTCACTGTTATGCTGATGATACTCAGCTCTATATTTCATCGCGGCCTGGCGAAACATACCAATTTGAAAAACTAACGGAATGCATAGTCGATATAAGATAGCTGGATGACGAGTAATTTCTTACTGCTAAATTCTGAAAAAACAGAGGTGTTAATTATAGGGCCTAAAAGCTCTGCATGTAATGGCCTAGAACGCTGTCTAAGCCTTGATGGCTGCTCTGTCAATTCTTTGTCATCAGTTAGGAACCTAGGTGTGCTATTTGATAGCAACCTTTCCTTAGAAAGCCACGTTTCTAGCATTTGTAAAACTGCATTTTTCCATCTCAAAAATATATCTAAATTACGCCTATGCTCTCAATGTCAAATGCAGAAGAAAGAAATGTTAAATCCATGCGTTTATGACCTCAAGGTTAGACTATTGTAATGCTCTATTGGGTGGTTGTTCTGCACGCTTAGTAAAACAACCCCAGTTTAGTCCAAAATGCAGCAGCTAGAGTTCTTACTAGAACCAGGAAGTATGATCATATTAGCCCGGTCCTGTCAACAATGCACTGGCTCCCTATCAAACATTGTATAGGTTTTAAAATCTTGCTTATTACTTATAAAGCCCTGAATGGTTTAGCACCTCAGTATTTGAACGAGCTCTTGTTACATTATAGTCCTCCACGTCTGCTCCGTTCTCAAAACTCTGGCAGTTTGATAATACCTAGAATATCAAAGTCAACTGCGGGCGGCAGATCCTTCTCCTATTTAGCGCCCAAACTCTGGAATAACCTACCTAACATTGTTCGGGAGGCAGACACACTCTTGCAGTTTAAATCTAGATTAAAGACCCATCTCTTTAACCTGGCTTACACATAACATACTAATACACTTCTATTATCCAAATCCGTTAAAGGATTTTTAGGCTGCATTAATTAGGTGAACCGGGAACACTTCCCATAACACCCGATGTACTTGCTACATCGTTAGAAGAATGGCATCTACGCTCATATTAGTCTGTTTCTCTCTTATTCTGAGGTCACCGTAGCCACCAGATCCAGTCTGTATCCAAGTCAGATGGTCACTGCAGTCACCCGGATCCAGTCTGTATCCAGCCCAGATGGTGGATTAGCACCTAGAAAGGACCTCTACAGCCCTGAAGACAGCGGAGACCAGGACTAGAGCCCCAGAGACAGATCCCCTGTAAAGACCTTGTCTCAGACGACCACCGGGACAAGACCACAGGAAACAGATGATTCTTCTGCACAATCTGACTTTGCTGCAGCCTGGAATTGAACTGCTGGTTTCGTCTGGTCAGAGGAGACATGGCCCCCCAACTGAGCCTGGTTTCTCCCAAGGTTTTTTTCTCCATTCTCTCACTGATGGAGTTTTGGTTCCTTGCCGCTGTCGCCTCTGGCTTGCTTAGTTGGGGATACTTCATTTACAGCGATATCGTTGACTTGATTGCAAATTATTGCACAGATACCATTTAAACTGAACTGAGCTGCATTGATGACATCACTGAATTCAATGATGAACTGCCTTTAACTGTCATTTTGCATTATTGACACACTGTTTTCCTAATTAATGTTGTTCAGTTGCTTTGACGCAATCTTTTACGTTTAAAGCACTATATAAATAAAGATGACTTGACTTGACTTGACTCAACTGCACAGACATCCACATCACTATCAGCAGGTTATGCCCCACACATATTCTGCTTGGTTATCACTGTTGTACTGCTTTGAAACAAGTGCATCTATATGTAAAAATATAAACTCTAGTTGTGGCTTTGTTTTTAGCCCTCGATTTGTTGTACAACTATATTTGTAAAATCTTTTTTGCATAACTTGTGAATTTCTTTTTCAGCATGGAAATACGAAACTGACCATCAGAAAGCATCTCGAATGTTCTGTGAAGAATTGCTTTCCCAAAGTTCGGACTGTCCATCTTTGTCACTACAGATCAACCAATTTGATACTTTGGATGAGCAGGACAGTACACTGATTTCATTTTATAAAATGAACAGTGTAAACTGGTCAGCACCATTGAAATGTAGATTGACAGGTATTACGCTCTGTAATTACTGGAACATTGTTTGAAGTAACCGTTGTTTGTACAATTTGTGAAATTTACTTGAGATTGCTATTTTTTTTCTTTTAAATTGATTTCTTGATTTCGACTGGCTTCTCTTTAAATTTGGGTATGTAATCCAGTTGCAGTTCTATTCAGTGGACACAAAAATAGTCAAAAGTTTGGAAACATTACAAAGAAGTCTCTTCTGCTCACCAAGGCTCCATTTATTTAATCCAAAATACAGTTAAAACAGGGTAATTGTGAAATATTACAATTTTGATTAATTGATTTTGTTTAAAAGCGTAGTGCCGTTTGGGCCACACCTTCACAGACAGATTTTTTTGTATCTCAGGTAGCTACGATGATAATGCAGAGATGAATGTATTTTAGATAATCTTTTAATGGTGTCATCGAGGTAACAACTGTTACCTCCCATGTTACATAAATTCTTGATTTTGATGCACATCGGAGGGAAAAAAGACCCCATAAAAGCAACTGAAACTGCTCATTATCTTACTCAGATTGATTCGGTCCAGTGGTGGAAAATAGCATTTATGTGTGTGCGTATATTCAATTTAGTTCAGTAAAAATGTGCCTAATGCAGAGACTGTTATGGCTTTACTAGTGAATGTTATGGCTTTAGAACTAGTAAAGATGTTTCATGCTAAGGTTCATGTCTTTCTTAAGGTTCTACTTCCACAACCCTTTTTGAGGGGAAAAAAAACCACCGTGTCCCCTCTGCATCTGCTGTGCTACGTGACAGCAACCTTTTCCAAATGGCTGGCCGAATGATAGGTCATTCTTTTGTCCATGGAGGTCCTTGTCTTTCTGGACTGAGCTTACCATTGGTAATCCTCCTAACTGGAGGTAGTTCAGACAGTGCGGCTTCAGCTCTAGAGCTGCAGGATTGCCCTGATTTAGACCACCGGGAAACCATTAGTTTGGTGAGTACTTGCACTTTATTCAATATTTGTTATTTTTGTAAAAGCATGTCACTGAATCATTTGAAAGCATTTTCAATTTGTGGTGTTCTTGCAGCTCAAGAAAACAGAACTCACTGAACAAGAAAGTACAAGATTAACTGACCTTTGCCTGTTCTGGGATCTCCCTGTTCCGTCTTCTTCTAATCGAGACTGGCTGTTTCAACAGCTGTTGTCACACGCCGTAAGTCTTGCTATTTTGTTTTAAAATGATACTGTGGCAGGAGTTATTATAGTTACTATATTATTTATATATTTTATATTATATTTATATGTATATATATATTTTTTTTTTTTTTATTATATATAGTCTGTATTTAACCCAAACCTAGCAGCATGCTGAAAATAAACTTTATATGTTTTAGTATAATACCTAGGTAGGTACTATAACATTCTAGTAACACCCTAGCAACCACTTAGAATATGAGCAATGGCCTAGTAACTACCTAGCAAAACTATAAAACCTATCCGTCTATGTACCTTTCTTTTTGCTTTGATCACAGGAATAAATTACACTTTACTACATATTCACATAGAAAACAGCCGTTTTATATTGTTGTAATATTACACATTATTACTTCACTGTTTATGGAAAAAAAAAGTTTTATGAAATGGAAATCAATTATTTAATCTTTATTGTGCTGTTTCAAAATTAAACTGTCTTTGTACATTTTGTTTTCAGGTACTTGGACGTATCAAAAGCCAGGTTAAAGATCTCAGGAAAGGTCTCAAAGAGACTGGAATCTGGCCACTACTATCCCAAAGACTTGACTGTCACCAAGTAGTTTTCCCAAGGGAGTCAGAAATGGACATTACAGCACAAGTTAGTATGATTGTATTTGAAAAAGCACTAAAGGAAAAATGTTATGTATAATAGATTATATCAATATAGATTAAACAATATAATGTCATTATAGAGCAGTCACTGAAATGATAAATGTAGACAATTAAAGGGATCATGGATTACTAATTAAAATGTGGATTTATCTTTTGACATATAGGAGGTCTATACACAGATATTTTAAGTAATTTGAGTTCAAAACTTCAGCCTACTCTTCTTAAATCCCTGCTACTATTCGTTGCCTACTTTCTTGGATTTGTGACAAATGTGACCAACTCTTGGTCACATTAGTACAAAAATGAATCCACAGCAATTATCAAATAGTCACATCTGAGACCCACTCACTTGGTATTGAATACAAGTTATGTGAAGATGCTAGCTAATCAGAACACATATGCCATACTAAATGTTAAAAAATGAGGTAGAAAACCAGAATAAAAAATGTCCATGTATTTCTACTTTCTGACCGATTTAAAAAATTAAAAAAATATATAATTCATGACCCCGTTAACATAAATTTTCAAACCCTCATAGACAGTCCTTCAGAAAATTGCATGGCCCAAGCCTGTGGATGATGATGAGGACAAGGATGACTGCATTGCTGTTGAAATAATGAGCATCATCACAAGCTACATGCGACGATTTATTGAAGAAGGTATGGTTTTATGTATGTTACTTGACTTTCTGTGCGATTTAATACCATTTACATAAAGCAGTTAAATGTATGATATCTTTTAATTACTCTTTCATAGCATCACCAAACATGCTGAGTGACCTAATGAAGTTCTGGGTGGGATGGGATAGGGCTGGACAATATATCGAACGATATGACCATGCGCATCTCGTCAGTAAAGCCGGTTTCATGATTAGGGGTAAATCCCCATCACCTGCTTTCAAATGGAGCTGCAGTTAATACACAGAGCCGTAGTTCACTGAGAAGCTACGCTATATCGAGTTTATTATTGAAGATGAATCGCCTTTGATAATGAACTCGATATAGCGTAGCTTCTCAGTGAACTACGGCTCTGTGTATTAACTGCAGCTCCATTTGAAAGCAGGTGATGGGGATTTACCGCTAATCATGAAACCGGCTTTACTGACGAGATGCGCATGATCATATCGTTCGATATATTGTCCAGCCCTAGGATGGGAGGTGCCAGAAGAGAACCTGGTTTTGGAAGTGGTGACTGCCAAATTCCCTGTTGCTCAGACGTGTTTCAATATGTTGCGCCTTCCCTGTCACTATCAGAGCTACACCACATTCAAAATGGATATGGTAATGTGCCTACAATCTGTTAATAGTGGATTTGGTCTCATTTAACTAGAAGAGATAACAGGGGGCAGTGTGTTTAGTAATGTTCCTAAATTGCAAAAAGGATTTAGCCTAAGTTAAGAGTAAAAAAGACGAGGCTAAAGTGTTAACTTTTACAATGTTTTAAACGTTTAATCAAATTTATTTTCAAGTTGGTATACTCTTGAATGTCTTTTAACACAGTTAAAACCTGTTTGTTAGTAAAAAATGTGTTCGAAAGCAATATCAAATGTCAAAGGAATAGTTCACTCAAATGTAATCTGTAGGATTGATTTTTTTAGATTAACTTTAAAAAAATTTCATGCTGTTTAACGTTTTAATGTTTGGCCTAAGTGCAATAAAGTTTATGCATATAGTTTGATATATACATTAAATAAAGTGACCCCATTTAGATTCCCACTGACTTTAAATTGTGAGGATAAGATTTTTTTGGGGGGTGAACTTTTCTTTTGGCATAAAATTTGCATTAATGTTGAAAACTTGAGTAATACCTGTTGGTATAAACACACCACATGTACATGTAAAAAAAAATAAGGATACCAATCTTGAAAAAAATGTTTGGCACCTGTTGGTAAACTCTAGTAGGTGTATAAAAAGAATGTGTTTTTTTTTTACCAATAAATATTGTACAGTGGGTAAATATGAAAAATGAAAGCCTCCACACCTACAGATTAAGCAGGGTGTACAACAAGGCAAGAAAGCATAAATGGAATTTGGCAGGGACTAACTTTCAGTTAATCTCTCAACATACTGGACAGTGCTAAGATAGAGGTCTACTCCATAAGACTCCGAATGTTGCATGGGGTTGATGGTTTCTATAAGTTGTGACATTTCATCGTCTGTCAATGAAATGTCAAGCACAGGAACATGCACCCCAAGGTTTGGGTCCTCCAAGTATCCGCTGTCCTCCCATTCAATGTTGGGTATGGCTACGTTCTGAAGAAAATTTCATAGATAATTTTACTTTTTGTTTAAACTTTTACACATTTAATATTTGCCTCCATTTTACGTGGATGCCAAATTTACCTCTGGATCCATAATTGGGTTTTGGAACTGGCCCACTTGCCACAACTGAATGGGTGTTAGATTGTGTTCTGTTCTTATGGGATGGTTGTCCCACCCCTCAGAAAAAACATCCAAGCTGGCCTGGATGCGTGGCAGGAACACATAATGACAGCTGAATAAATGGCAGGAGTTGCTGATATCCAGCAGGTGATTGACCTCCAATGTGTGCAGAATGTTATGGTAGATGCTTGTTACCCCTACAAATACATCACGCCAGAGACGCTCTATTCTGTATAAAAAGAAAGAAAGAAAGATAGTATTTAGCCTAGTACAACCAGCATTGAAAACAACATAAAACAGTAACACTTGCAACTTATGGTGAACCCATATAGTAGGGGGAAAAAGTGAGAATAGTATGTCCGAATTCATAGTATTCATAAACAGGTTAAAAGCACCCAGATTACCTACTATTTCTGCTGAGGTGTACATTTGATGAACACTTCTTTATCCCATGAGGCCATGGGAGAAGATTTTTGAATGGGCAGTAAAGCAATGCCACTGACGCCTTAGCACACTAAATGTGGTATATGTTCAAATTCCATTTATACTACACAAAATTTTACAATATCACATTTTTAATGGTCAAAATGTACTCAAAAAAGCAATCTGAATGCACCTTGAATGCTGTCAGAGCACTAACATAAAAGTGAATTTACCTCTGATTATGCACACTTTTACCGGCGATGAAGCTGTTGTCATCAGTGCCACGAACTGAAAACATTAGTTCTGCTATTCCCACATTTTCACCGCCATGATCTCCTCTCACTCTGCAACAGAAACATCACACATTTTGATGGGTTTCAATTATACACAATTAACTTAACTTTAGCAGATTATCCAGAAATGTACAAAAGTATGTGATAAAAAAAAAAAAAAAACCTTAATATTAATTAATACCTCTGTGGAAACCCATGTGTATTCACTGCCTCTCTGAAAAAGGCCAAATGGGTGTCTGAGCGGTTGTTGTCTGAAATCTTCAGGTACATAATCTGTAGAATATATTTAAACATATATACAGCTATATTTAAACATATATACAGCTGTAGATATACAGTAGTAGAGAGAAATTTTTCTGTACCAACAGATGACAGTACACAGCTGCAAGCAATGATTTTTGGGGTTCAAGCTCTTTAAGACCTTTATCGCTTCTATTCTGTTTTGGTCTAAGCCAACCCGAGATGTATGGCTGACACCAGAACACATCCATGATGGAGAGTTTACAAACACACACAGAAATGAAAGGGTTAAACTATAATACTTAATACACACCAAGCATACACACACACACACACACACACACACACACAGGGTGCTTCTCAAGTCTTATTTGTGCATCCTCGTTTCCTTTCCTCACATCTCAGCTCCACCCCTGTAGGATGCGAGCGAAGGCTGCAAGGAAAGAAAAGGAGGACGGAGGAATCGAATTAAAGCTTTTTTTATACATTGGAATACTTGATCACTCGAGCGTCACTTCACAGCATCATCAGCAGCGCTCAAAGGATCTGACCTTATGTTGTTGAAGTTTGGTTATTTAATATTAAATTTAATTCATAACAAATAATAATAAAGCAAGATACCCTGTTGAAATATGTGAGATGTGTGGTTTATTTTAACTGCAAAGGTAAAGTATAAATTAAAATGATAGTGACCGATGTGAAGGCGGAGGAGAATTTAAACTTGCGTCACGTTTAGTAGAAAACACTTCTGCATAGGATACACCTGTGTACCCTCGCTCATAGCTCCTCAGGGAGATCATTACTCCTCGACTCTTCACGGTGCAATTAGAGAATTGAGAGTTTATTGTAGATATATATTTTAAATAAATGATAGATAGCAAAATGCTTATCTGAAGTGTTCTTTATAATACCATTTTTAGTTTTAACATTATTCATAACATGGAATAATTGTAAAAAATTATACCTCAGTACAAATGAAGTGGTAATGTGCAATAATCTATCTGTGTGCCAAATTTTACAAACTTTTTACCATGCGGTTCTATGGGCTGCCATAGAGTCAAGATTAGAAGAGAAGAAACACATACAGGCTTAACACCTTTGGTGCATGTCTCTTACTAATAATAATAATTATATAATCCTTACAATTACAATAGTGTTTCAGTGCCTTTACCTCTGTACAGATAAAAGGAATTTTTAAGGCCAGACAAATTACAAAAGTAATTTGGTGATGTCAATTTGTAAAGAAAGACTACACGCCTGTGCACATATATACTCAAAAGTGCATACCTATACACTAAACACATAATATTCATGTGCACGTTGTCAGTGCTTTCACAGAATCACCTTTTTTAAAGTTTATACTGAGATAATAACATTTTTCTAAATTTTCCACTGCTTTTACCTTGGAAACTATTTCAAGGTTTGCGTTCTCGAGCACCAAACACTGTTGTTTTCAAATGAGCGGACCGGAGCGCATTGAGTGTTTTCTGTTTAAACAGTGTCGTGTAAGCAGCCCCTAAGTTAATAACTAATGATCTTTGCAATGGAAGTGAATCAATCAAAATTAACTTTAGCTGGACAATAACTTTATTCTAGAGCTGCTGTAAAGCCAAAACAATCTCTGTTACTTAATTTCTTATCACTGTAAAGCTGCTTTGAAACAATCTATATTGTTAAAATTGCTGTATAAACGAAGGTGACTTGACTTGACTATGTGCTTGAACCATTAACAAACATTTAAACAAGTCTTACCTTTCTTGAATAACCATCTATTCCACCGAAGATTACCATGTTGTACCTGATAAAAACTAAAAACACATGGCCTGTGGTTATATCAAAAGTGTCAAGTTTTCACTATAATTTCATACAGGCCAAGTCAGATGACAAAAAAAAAAAAAATAGATGGTTGAGAAACAGGACATTTAAAAATCTGAACATTAATGATGACTATTTAGTTGTGTTATTTTAGAAATGTTAATTAATACCAAGCTTGCAGACATACCTGATGAGTTTATGGTTGGTGTCTATGTGCACCAGGTACTTGGGGTAAGGAACACTATATCTTCTTCGAGCAATACATCTCAAGTTGGTCATCCTGGAGAGAACACCAACACTGTCCACACGATGCATGGATGCACGCACCCTATCCCACTGTACGCGGTGCCCCTGTTCCAGTAGAGCCCCTCGAACCATACGATATCCTGCGTCTGGCATGGAGGTCTTAATCTCTGTGACAAGGGCATCAAGCTCTTCATCTGTACATGTGCTGTACAAAGCTCTCACAGATAAGTTGTTTTCATTCATCCTCCTGAACAGTGTTGCACGAGACACACCAAGTAAATTTGCAATAGACTGGGTTGGAAGCCCGAGTTCTATTAGATGGGTAAGGTTGATCGTAGAAATTGAAATTCTTGGACGTCCACGTCCCTGTCCTGGTTCCAGCTCCATTGTTACAGATACCTGCTCCAAAGCCTCCATATCCCTCAGACGCTGTATAAGGTTGCTCAGATTGGTAAGAGCTACCATTACATCCTCTGACATATGTACCATTTCAGCCAGGGCACTAATAAATACTAGTTCCTGTCTGCAAATAAACTCTAGGTAGTCAACATTCAGTGGCTGTCTCTCCAAGACATGAACTAAACGATCATGAAGTCGCTGAAGAATATACTGCTTTAGATATTCCTAAATTATAAGAAGAGAAAGATGCATTTCAATGTACAGACAATATATTTACAAATTAAACAACGTTTCTAAATATCTGATGTTGTTTATCTTGATCGAACTACATTGCTTCAACGTAGTGGTTAAAAATTTACATGTTTTAAAATTTATTACTGTAAGAAAGTACACACTGACCTAACAGACATCAATTTATAAAACAAGATTATTTAGAATTATAATTTCACAACTCTCAAAATGTTACTTTTGTCTTTACAGGTCTTTCTTTTTACTATCCTGATTGCAGTTTAATTTATAATTACTGTAACTGTCCTGTTACAACTGTAGTTTTTTCTAACTAGTTTTCTAACTAGAAAAACTGTCTTGATTGAATGTGTAAACGATAAAATGTGTAAACTCAGACTTTTATGAAATAAACTAAACTCTTACCCGTGCTTCCCGTTCTTCATTCGCCATGCTGGATTACTGATGTAAAGGCTTAATTTCCGTTCTAATTAATCCATATTGCGCAAAAGGTGCGCAGAATCGTGCTCCTTGAATGCACTCTCAGTGGCTTATGATATGATTGGTTGAATCGTAAGCTCGCATCTGATTGGCTAAAGAGAACGACAGACCCACGTGGGAAGAGAGCCCTGCCAGGAAAGTCTCAAAAACACACACACACAAATCCGAGTGGATTCGTAGTAAATGACGATTTGTACATTCAGACACTCGTACATTTTAAACATTCAAAGGTTTTTGTGCACAGTTGTATATCTACGAATTGTGTTTTGCATTTGTGAAATGTATTTTATGAATATATAATTTTATTTTGCGCATGTGAATTGCTTTTTGTGAATATATTTTTTTTTTCACGCACGTGAATTTTTTTTGTGTGTACGTGAATTAGGTTTCATGCATGTGAAATTGTCTACGCATGTGTGAATCGTGTTTTTTGCGTTAATTATATTTGACACTAATCTGCTTCCATAGTTTCCTCATTGGGGACCTAAAAATGTCCACAAGGTCAAAATTTACTGGTATTACTATACTTGTGGGGTCATTTGGTCCCCATAAAATATAGGATTACTAACACACAAACACTTAATACAGTACTATTACATACAAATACAGTACTCTCATAAATGACACTGTATGTGATGTTGAGTAATTTAATCTTTATTTTTATTGATTTTTTAAAAAAAAAGATTGCGTCAAAGCAACTGAACAACATTAATTAGGAAAACAGTGTCAATAATACAAAATGACAGTTAAAGGCAGTTCATCATTGAATTCAGTGATGTCATCATGCAGCTCAGTTCAGTATTAAATGGTATCTGTACAATAATTTGCAATCAAGTCAACGATATCGCTGTAAATGAAGTGTCCCCAACTAAGCAAGCCAGAGGCGACAGCGGCAAGGAACCAAAACTCCATCGGTGACAGAATGGAGAAAAAAACCTTGGGAGAAACCAGGCTCAGTTGGGGGGGCCAGTTCTCCTCTGACCAGACGAAAACCAGCAGTTCAATTCCAGGCTGCAGCAAAGTCAGATTGTGCAGAAGAATCATCTGTTTCCTGTGGTCTTGTCCCGGTGGTCGTCTGAGACAAGGTCTTTACAGGGGATCTGTCTCTGGGGCTCTAGTCCTGGTCTCTGCTGTCTTTCAGGGCTGTAGAGGTCCTTTCTAGGTGCTAATCCACCATCTGGGCTGGATACATACTGGATCCGGGTGACTGCAGTGACCCTCTGATCTGGATACAGACTGGATCTGGTGGCCACGGTGACCTCGGAATAAGAGAGAAACAGACTAATATGAGCGTAGATGCCATTTCTTCTAACGATGTAGCAAGTACATCGGGTGTTATGGGAAGTGTTCCCGGTTCCGGTTTACCTAATTAATGCAGCCTAAAAATCCTTTAACGGATTTGGATATCAGAAGTGTATTAGTATGTTATGTGTAAGCCAGGTTAAAGAGATGGGTCTTTAATCTAGATTTTAAACTGCAAGAGTGTGTCTGCCTCCCGAACAATATTAGGTAGGTTATTCCAGAGTTTGGGCGCTAAATAGGAGAAGGATCTGCCGCCCGCAGTTGACTTTGATATTCTAGGTATTATCAAATTGCCAGAGTTTTGAGAACGGAGCGGACGTGAAGGACTATAATGTAACAAGAGCTCGTTCAAATACTGAGGTGCTAAATCATTCAGGGCTTTATAAAGTAATAAGCAAGATTTTAAAATCTATACGATGTTTGATAGGGAGCCAGTGCAGTGTTGACAGGACCGGGCTAATATGATCATACTTCCTGGTTCTAGTAAGAACTCTAGCTGCTGCATTTTTTGGACTAACTGGAGTTTGTTTACTAAGCGTGCAGAACAACCACCCAATAGAGCATTACAACAGTCTAACCTTGAGGTCATAAACGCATGGATTAACATTTCTGCATTTGACATTGAGAGCATAGGCCGTAATTTGTTTATTTTTTTTGGATGGAAAAATGCAGTTTTTACAAATGCTAGAAACGTGGCTTTCTAAGGAAAGGTTGCTATCAAATAGCACACCTAGGTTCCTAACTGATGACGAAGAATTGACAGAGCAGCCATCAAGGCTTAGACAGCGTTCTAGGTCATTACATGCAGAGCTTTTAGGCCCTATAATTAACACCTCTGTTTTTTTCGAATTTAGCAGTAAGAAATTACTCGTCATCCAGGTATTTTATATCGAATATGCATTCCGTTAGTTTTTCAAATTGGTATGTTTCGCCAGGCCGCAAAGAATTATAGAGCTGAGTATCATCAGCTTAACAGTGAAAGCTAACATCGTGCTTCCTGATGGTATCTCCCAAGGGCAACATCTAAAGCGTGACGAGTAAAGGCCCTAGTACTGAGCCTTGAGGTACTCAATACTGCACTTGTGATCGATATGATACCTCTTCATTCACTGCTACGAATTGATGGCGGTCATATAAGTACGATTTAAACCATGCTAATGCACTTCCATTAATGCCAACAAAGTGTTCTAGTCTATGCAAAAGAATAGTGTGGTCAATAGTGTCGAACGCAGCACTAAGATCTAATAGCACTAATAGAGTGATACAACCATGATCAGATGATAAGAGCAGGTCATTTGTAACTCTAAGGAGAGCAGTCTCAGTACTATGATACGGTCTAAATCCTGACTGGAAATCCTCACAGATGCCATTTTTTCTCTAAGAAGGAATATAATTGTGAGGATACTACCTTTTCTAGTATCTTAGACAGAAAGGGAGATTCGAGATCGGTCTATAATTAACTAGTTCTTTGGGGTCAAGTTGTGGTTTTTTTGATGAGAGGCTTAATAACAGCCAGTTTGAAGGATTTTGGGACATACCCTAATAACAATGAGGAATTAATAATAGTCAGAAGAGGATCTATGACTTCTGGAAGCACCTCTTTTAGGAGCTTAGATGGAATAGGGTCTAACATACATGTTGTTGGTTTAGATGATTTAACAAGTTTATACAATTCTTCCTCTCCTATAGTAGAGAATGAGTGGAACTGTTCCTCAGGGGATCTATAGTGCACTGTCTGATATGATACTGTAGCTGATGGCTGCATGGTTACAATTTTATCTCTAATAGTATCGACTTTAGAAGTAAAGTAGTTCATAAAGTCATTACTGCTGTGATGTTGAGAAATGTCAACACTTGTTGATGCTTATTTTTTTCGTTAATTAAGCCACTGTATTGAATAAATACCTGGGGGTTATGTTTGTTTTCTTCTAAAAGAGACGAAAAGTAATCAGATTAAGCAGTTTTTAATGCTTTTCTGTAATATAGGTTACTTTCCCTCCAAGCAATACGAAATACTTCTAGTTTTGTTTTCCTCCAGCTGCGCTCCATTTTCCGGGCTGCTCTCTTTAGGGTGCGAGTTTTTTCATTACACCACGGTGTCAGATTGTTTTCCTTAACCTTCCTTAAGCGTAAGGGAGCAACTGTATTTAAAATGCTAGAGAAGAGAGAGTCCATAGTTTCTGTTACATCATCAAGTTGTTCTGAGGTTTTGGATATGCTAAGGAATTGGGATACATCAGGAAGATTACTTACAAAGCAGTCTTTTGTGGTAGAAGTGATGGTTCTACCATACTTGTAACAAGAAGTGGAATTTACAGTTTTAGCTATATGAAGTTTGCACAAAACTAAATAATGATCTGAGATATCATCGCTTGGCTGCATAATTTCAACACCATCAACATCAATTCCATGTGACAGTATTAAATCTAGAGTGTGATTTCGACAATGGGTAGGTCCTGAGACGTGTTGTCTAACCCCAATAGAGTTCAGAATGTCTATAAATGCTGATCCCAATGCATCCTTTTCATTATCAACATGGATATTAAAATTACCAACAATTAAAACTTTATCTGCAGCCAGCACTAACTCGGATGTAAAATCAGCAAACTCTTTAATAAAGTCTGTATGGTGCCCTGGTGGCCTGTATACAGTAGCCAGTACAAACATCACAGGGGATTTATCATTAACATTTGTTTCTCTGGATAATGTTATATTAAGCACCAATACTTCAAACGAGTTATACTTGAAGCCTGCCCTCTGAGAAATCATGAAAAAAATTGTTATAAATTGAAGGAACACCTCCCCCTTTACCTTTTGGACGTGGCTCATGTTTATAACAGTAATCTTGGGGTGTAGACTCATTTAAAATAATGTAATCATCAGGTTTTAGCCAGGTTTCTGTCAAACAGAGATTATGATCAGTGATCATATTATTTACAAAAAGTGCTTTCGTAGAAAGGGACCTGATATTCAATAAGCCAAGCTTTATCATTTGTTTATCCGTATTGCATCTGTTTTTTATTTGTTGAACCTCAATTAAATTGTTGCTCTTAAATTGGTTTGGAAATTTTTTTGTATTTTCTAGCCCGGGGAACAGACACAGTCTCTATGGTGTGATATCTAGGTGAAAGAGTCTCTATGTGCTGAGAATTAACTGACTTCTGTGACTGGAGGCGGCTAGCAGACGGGGTTCGGTTTAGCAGTCTGTCTGCTTCCTGACCTGGGCCCCAGTAAGTCAAGTACAAACTCTAAGAATATGTGCCATATTTCTAGAAAGAAGAGCGGCACCACCCCAGGAGGGATGAAGACCATCTCTTTCAACAGGTCAGGTCTGCGCCCAAAAGCTCGTCCAATTGTCTATGAAACCTATGTTATTCTGCGCGGGCACCACTTAGACATCCAGCCATTGAGTGATGACAATCTGCTATGTATCTCATCACCACGGTAAGCAGGGAGGGGACCAGAGCATATTACAGTGTCTGACATCATGCTTGCATGTCAAATAGTATGTATAAAATTAAATTTATAGAATTCATAGCGCAGTATGTAGGTGGTGATGGTTTTGACAATTTGTTTTTTTGGAGTATACTGTATAAGAAAGTGTATTGAAGTTTATTTTTTATTAATTGCATTAATGCACATAGTATATATTATAGACTAAATAGTAATACATTTAAAATACATTAACAAATGTAATTTTGGAGAACACACTTAAGTTGAAATTAAAATAAATTATTTTACATGTGCTTTAGTATATTGAAAAACATATCAAAATAAGTGCACATATTTAAAACAATAAAATCATGTTTAAGTAATAAAAAATGTTTAAGTAACACTTAATTAGACATTATCATAAAGTGCATTTTTATAAAGTGCACTTAGACGTATCGTCATTAAAGAGTACTCTCTTTAAGTACACTTAAGTGGCCTTTAATTTAAATTATATTATATTATCTGCAAGTGCACTTTTTTAAAAAGTATAATTTTAAGATTTGAAGTACACAAAAGTACACTTTGAATGCAATTAAGCACACATCTTTTTCACAAGGGATATCATTGGCAGTTAATGGTGTGTAATTGTTATCTATGCTAATTGTGTAACTAAGTATTTTTCTGGAATTTTCCTAAATGTAAATGGTTTAAAGCAGTGAAAGAGCAGACTATAGCTGTGCACGGACTTATGCTTTCTGTGATTAGTCCTAAAGATGTACAGTGTAAAGTGCATCATAATTCACCTGGAAATCTACTGGCAAATATCTGACTTACCTTTGTTGGATTTGTACCATTCTTAAATAAAAGCATTGACATCTTCAGTACTAACAGATCTGCCTTAATGCTTCAGAGTGGAGCACGAGGCTGAAATTATATGAATTAGAGATCAACCTTTCACATGTAAAATGTTTAATTTGGCAATATCTGGATAACAAGAATAACATTCTATACCTTAAAACATAAAATACATTTGAGTAACTTTTATTTTAGACATTTATTTTTTGCAGACATTTGTTTTTCAGACATTATTTCATAACTTTATTTGTGTGTTTTTTTTTTTTTTTTTTCAAAACCCCACCAAGATGATGTAATACTGCACATTATAGAAAAAGCAAGTGCATAATTTATCCTAATGGCCATTAAATGTCTTCATTTAAGAGATGAAGATGGCCACATCTGTTTTACTCAGTTTCATTTCCTCTGATTCACAATTCTGGGTGGGTTCAGTTAATGACAGCTAATAGTTTTTCTCATCATCACCCACAATATTGTTAAGGGTTTTTTTTTTTTTTTTTTTTTTGGAACTGCTCTCGCTTTCTGTACATTACACGCACTCTGAGACACTTCAGTCCTCACTTAGTGAATGTGCTTCAGTGCACTTATATCTTTGTTCCCCATATGAAATCCTATCACCATGTAACACAATGTTATGAGGCAGTTTTTATTATTATAACCTTTATTTTACCAGGAAAAGAAGCACATTGAGATTAAAAATCTCTTTTACAAGAGCATCCTGGCCAAGATCGACAGCAACACAGCCCACAACGTGGGTTTATCAGATAACACTTGTCCATTCATACATAAATACACAAACAAGCAAGATAAAACAAATATAATAAAATAAAATATACAATGTATCCAAATCGTTTACAATCTTTTAAAAGACGTCCAGTGAAACTAACCTAAGCTGCAACTTAATTTACAAATGATTCCAGGCAGAGGGAGCAGCTAATACCTAAATACCTCTTTCCCCAATTCAGTACGTCCCACAGGAACAGACAATGAGAACAATTCCTGGCACCTGAGGCTATAGCTGCCAACATGTGTTTTATTTATTTATCTATTATTACAAATGTAGGTATGAAGATATGAAGGAAGTAGACCCAGAAAAGATTTATAAATAAAAATATGCCAGTGTTTTAGCCTGCGGGTTGACCATCCAATCTGAGCATACAACACACAATGATGAGTGAGGGCTCTAAGATTTGTTTTTAACCTCAGTGCATCATGATAAACAGTGTCTGTAAACACTGAGAAGATGCGTGCATATATACAGGTCCTTCTCAAAAAATTAGCATATTGTGAAAAAGTTCATTATTTTCCATAATGTAATGATAAAAATTAAACTTTCATATATTTTAGATTCATTGCACACCAACTGAAATATTTCAGGTCTTTTATTGTTTTAATACTGATGATTTTGGCATACAGCTCATGAAAACCCAAAATTCCTATCTCAAAAAATTAGCATATCATGAAAAGGTTCTCTAAACGAGCTATTAACCTAATCATCTGAATCAAACTAATTAACTCTAAACACCTGCAAAAGATTCCTGAGGCTTTTAAAAAACTCCCAGCCTGGTTCATTACTCAAAACCGCAATCATGGGTAAGACTGCTGACCTGACTGCTGTCCAGAAGGCCATCATTGACACCCTCAAGCGAGAGGGTAAGACACAGAAATAAATTTCTGAACGAATAGGCTGTTCCCAGAGTGCTGTATCAAGGGCACCTCAGAGGGAAGTCTGTGGTAAGGAAAAAAGTGTGGCAAAAAAACGCTGCACAACGAGAAGAGGTGACCGGACCCTGAGGAAGATTGTGGAGAAGGACCGATTCCAGACCTTGGGGGACCTGCGGAAGCAGTGGACTGAGTCTGGAGTAGAAACATCCAGAGCCACCGTGCACAGGCGTGTGCTTTTGAACCAGAAACAGCGGCAGAAGCGCCTGACCTGGGCTACAGAGAAGCAGCACTGGACTGTTGCTCAGTGGTCCAAAGTACTTTTTTCGGATGAAAGCAAATTTTGCATGTCATTCGGAAATCAAGGTGCCAGAGTCTGGAGGAAGACTGGGGGAGAAGGAAATGCCAAAATGCCTGAAGTCCAGTGTCAAGTACCCACAGTCAGTGATGGTCTGGGGTGCCATGTCAGCTGCTGGTGTTGGTCCACTGTGTTTTATCAAGGGCAGGGTCAATGCAGCTAGCTATCATGAGATTTTGGAGCACTTCATTCTTCCATCTGCTGAAAAGCTTTATGGAGATGAAGATTTAGTTTTTCAGCACGACCTGGCACCGGCTCACAGTGCCAAAACCACTGGTAAATGGTTTACTGACCATGGTATTACTGTGCTCAATTGGCCTGCCAACTCTCCTGACCTGAACCCCATAGAGAATCTGTGGGATATTGTGAAGAGAAAGTTGAGAGACGCAAGACCCAACACTCTGGATGAGCTTAAGGCCGCTATCGAAGCATCCTGGGCCTCCATAACACCTCAGCAGTGCCACAGGCTGATTGCCTCCATGCCACGCCGCATTGAAGCAGTCGTTTCTGCAAAAGGATTCCTGACCAAGTATTGAGTGCATAACTGAACATAATTATTTGAAGGTTGACTTTTTTTGTATTAAAAACACTTTTCTTTTATTGGTCGGATGAAATATGCTAATTTTTTGAGATAGGAATTTTGGGTTTTCATGAGCTGTATGCCAAAATCATCAGTATTAAAACAATAAAAGACCTGAAATATTTCAGTTGGTCTGCAATGAATCTAAAATATATGAAAGTTAAATTTTTATCATTACATTATGGAAAATAATTAACTTTCACAATATGCTAATTTTTTGAGAAGGACCTGTATATATATATATAACAGCACCATAGTTCAGAACAAACATAAAACTGATGGCAAGAAACCTCTTTTTAGCCTCAAAGGAAAGACAGGATTTAATTCTAAAATAGAAGCCAAATTCAATTTTTAATCTTTTCACCAAACGCTGAACATGAGAGCCAAAAGAGACAACGTCATTAATTAAAATCCTGATTTGATGAGATCAAAATTGGATGAGCTTGTAATGTTATGTGCATTCATTCTTTCAATCACCTGCCCAACGATCCACTCTCTAGGGTTCCAGCACAGCTGCTTTGAGTGAGTTCAATTAACTCCTTACTACTTTAAAAAGGAGTCATCAATAGAGCGCCAATTCATTGATTCACTATGGCAAACAGCGAATGCAGACAGTCATCATATTTCACGCACCTGGAACTGGAGATACTCTTAAAAGCAACACAGCTGCCTCTGCAAAGGCAAGACAGGAATCATGGGAGTCGATTGCTACCCGAGTCAATGCGTAAGAATGAATGTAACTTTAAAAATGTAAATTGCTAAGCCTTTTCTTTCTTTGTTAAAAGCATATGAGCCCATTAAATAATAGGCCAAGGTCAATACCGTTGTTAAAGGCTATTTTGGTTATTTGACCCATATAAAGTTTTCTTTTTGAAACTTGTAAAAGTGATTTTTACTGTGAGGACAATTTAAACTGGTCCTTACAAACAATAACTGCAGTTATGGGACTGAAAAACATCAGTTTACTTTAGAATAGCAGAAATAAGTAGGCTACTGTAATTTCTTTTGTTGAAAATACCGTATTACTGCAGTAAATGGAGAACTTTGTAGTGCAATAAAATGCATTGCATTTCCTGAATCTTTACTGCAAATAATCATTCAAATGCTGCAGTTTCAATGCAGTTTTGATATTCTGAAAACTGCAGTTTCACTATGCAGCAGGGCAGTTATTTCTGTCTAAGGAGAATGTCTATAGTTGCAGTTCCACAGCCCCAATAAAAGGCCCTGTAGTTGTAAGCAATCTGAATTCCAGACATTTGGTTAAATATACTAACTGTACTACTTACAGCTTGTCTACAGCATGGTGACAATGACTATAGTGATGCTGACTATGGTGCTGGTTGTGTTCGTCTTGATGAGGACACTGTCAGAGACGACACTTCAGGGCCTACAGATGTATCAACCTCGTTTGTCTTGCATCTCTGTGAGAATTTGACAGGTTGAAATGTATAGAGGTGATGTAACAAAGGCCACTGAATTTTAAAGAGCTTTTTTTTTTTTTTTTTTATAGAGCATGCCAGGACCAGCCATCAATGAGCACAACACATATGAAGACTTTGAGATGTTATTTATGTTCCTGGTTCTAATTATACAATGCAAGTACAATGTCACTGTAAAGTGAATACCATCCCTGTTTTCCCCCAGTTACCTGTAAAGGACTTGTTTAAAGAGCACTTTTTTGAAGCAGAAAGAGAAACCAATCTGTTAAAGATTATTATAAAAAAAAAAAAAAAACATTTGGAAATTCATGTACTGCAACACCAGCTAGAGATGGGTATACAGTATGGTCATGGTTACATTGTGTGATATGATGGAACAATATAATAAATGTCCCATTTCTGTTTTAGGAAATAAACAACAGATGATCACTAGTGTCCTTGTCTTTACACTCTTTAGTGTATTAGGTAGAAATCAAGTAAAATTATTTTGGCAAATGCTGTCCCGGACAGCCCTGCCATCCTGGACAGCTGCCGAAGGGATGGGGTCATCATTTTTCAATTTGTATGGCAGGATGCTGCTCTCCTCTAACTGTAGAAACACTATGAAGAACAACACGTGCCACAATGATGTTGCATGTTCTTTCAGGGATTACTCTGAGTTTGCGCAGACACTGAATCCTTGCTTTGAGCACACCTAAGACACACTGTTAGCTTTCACTGTTATGCTGATGATATTCAGCTCTATATTTCTTCATGGCCCGGCGAAACATACCAATTTGAAAAACTAACGGAATGCATAGTCGATATAAAAAACTGGATGATGAGTAATTTCTTACTGCTAAATTCTGAAAAAAAACAGAGGTGTTAATTATAGGGCCTAAAAGCTCTGCATGTAATGACCTAGAACGCTGTCTAAGCCTTGATGGCTGCTCTGTCAATTCTTTATCATCAGTTAGGAACCTAGGTGTGCTATTTGATAGCAACCTTTCCTTAGAAAGCCATGTTTCTAGCATTTGTAAAACTGCATTTTTCCATCTCAAAAAAAATATATCTAAACTACGGCCTATGCTCTCAATGTCAAATGCAGAAATGTTAATCCATGCGTTTATGACTTCAAGGTTAGATTATTGTAATGCTCTATTGGGTGGTTGTTCTGCACGCTTAGTAAACAAACTCCAGTTAGTCCAAAATGCAGCAGCTAGAGTTCTTACTAGAACCAGGAAGTATGATCATATTAGCCCGGTCCTGTCAACACTGCACTGGCTCCCTATCAAACATCGTATAGATTTTAAAATCTTGCTTATTAATTATAAAGCCCTGAATGGTTTAGCACCTCAGTATTTGAACGAGCTCTTGTTACGTTATAGTCCTCCACGTCTGCTCCGTTCTCAAAACTCTGGCAATTTGATAATACCTAGAATATCAAAATCAACTGCAGGCGGCAGATCCTTCTCCTATTTAGTGCCCAAACTCTGGAATAACCTACCTAACATTGTTCGGGAGGCAGACACACTCTTGCAGTTTAAATCTAGATGAAAGACCCATCTCTATAACCTGGCTTACACATAACATACTAATACACTTCTAATATCCAAATCCGTTAAAGGATTTTTAGGCTGCATTAATTAGGTAAACCGGAACCGGGAACACTTCCCATAACACCCGATGTACTTGCTACATAGTTAGAAGAATGGCATCTACGCTCATATTAGTCTGTTTCTCTCTTATTCTGAGGTCACCGTAGTCACCAGATCCAGTCTGTATCCAAGTCAGATGGTCACTGCAGTCACCCGGATCCAGTATGTATCCAGCCCAGATGGTGGATCAGCACCTAGAAAGGACCTCTACAGCCCTGAAAGACAGCGGAGACCAGGACTAGAGCCCCAGATACAGATCCCCTGTAAAGACCTTGTCTCAGACGACCACCGGGACAAGACCACAGGAAACAGATGATTCTTCTGCACAATCTGACCTTTCTGCAGCCTGGAATTGAACTGCTGGTTTCGTCTGGCCAGCGGAGAACTGGCCCCCCAACTGAGCCTGGTTTCTCCCAAGGTTTTTTTATCCATTCTGTCACTGATGGAGTTTTGGTTCCTTGCCGCTGTCGCCTCTGGCTTGCTTAGTTGGAGCGATATCGTTGACTTGATTGCAAATTATTGCACAGATAAAAACTCTCCTGAAATGACAGTGACGGAATTCTTTATCCAAAGCCTTTTTTACCATTTCCTAGTCTGGTGCTCACAGTGAACTGCCGAAAAATGCTGAAGTCATGAACGGATCCGGATCATTTTGCTTCTACAATTGTTATCAAATGTGCAGCATTTCAGATTACAAGTTACCCTGTTTAAAATAAGTAGTGTAACTATTTTAATTACTTTATTAATGTAACTGATTCCATTTGATTACTTTTCTAATTTTTGTTAATCACTTTGAAACATTTAAACCAGGCTGGGTTAACCTTACAGTAGTAATCTGATTACCGTCAGACCTTCAAATCCTTCATCACTTGAATTAAGATTATAATAATTTAATTTTTAAGCACAGCCACCACAAAATCAGACTTTAGCAAGTTAATCTTAAAAAAATAAAGCATATACATAAACCCAAATGGTAAATAAACCGGTAATCACTTAAGCATCTGTCCTATACTGTGTCCTAAACTCCTGAAACATTGGTGTCTCATGTTTTTGAGCAGTCAGTGCAATTTGGGAAAGAAATCAATCAAATCTGTGTGTGTGAAAATATTCAGATGTAACCCCCATTTTCATAAGTAACTAATTTAATTACACTTTTTTTTTCTCAGTAACTGTACCAGATTACAGTTACATTTATTTTGTAATTAAATTAGGTAACTCTGTTACTTGTAATTAGTTACTCCCCAACACTGCCTATGATATAGTATGCTACTGTAACACAACATACAATACACCTGCACATAAATGAAAAGACTTCCTATTCACATATCGTTTATTATCCCTTGCAGAAGGAGAGCATTGACCTCTACTGCTGACCACTGCTGAACTGACATATCTAATCATTGTTGTTAATGATAATTGGCTTTTAAATATAGGCTTGTGCGAGATGCATTGGCGCCAGGCAAACTTATTGGTGTATGATATCAAATTACCGCGAGAGCAATTCAAAATCCTAGAGAGTCATCTGCTCTCCAATTGCTCTCACAGTAATTTGATTTCATACACCAATCAGTTTGCCTTGCGCCGATGCATCTCAAACAAGATTAATGACTCTTTTCAAACTTCAAAGGTTCCCTTATTTGAGACCAGCAAGGTTTTGGGGCCAGTTCAGAACCAGGATCTGGGCACCGGCCCAGGATTTTTTCGAGTGGAAAAGGACATCTCAGTTCCCAGTTGGGCTCCGGCTCCGGCACCAGCCCCCATGGAACAGTGGTAACAGTGATCTTGTCTATTTCTGTGTTACTACCATCATCACAGAGCTCAGCCAGTTCTCCAGACCCACCACTGCCGGATGTTTACAGCCCTGCGCCGTCTCCGGGGATGCCCTGCTGTGATGTCGAGCATCCAGCCTCTAATCTCGGCCCATCAACCTGTCGGCTCTGCCTTTGCTTCTCCCACTTTTGGCTCAGCCAGAGACCTTGTCCCACCAACTCCCCCTTGGTCAGTCGTCACTCTACTTTCACCTCAGACTTACTGGCCAACCACTACGCTCCAAACATCCATCCCTATTGCTACAGTGGGTTCTTCCTTCCCTCTACCATCTTCCATTTGCCATTCTTGGCTCATTTTTTGTAAGACTTGTGGATTCACTGAATTGTTAACTGCAGACTTGTTCTGACTGGATAACTTGAATCAATGAGTTGTTGACTCGAGAACAGCTGCAATCCAAACAATCAATTGGCACATGAATTTTCGAACCAAATTAATCGAATTAACAGGTTCATTGAAAAGAATCACCTCATTCACAAATTGGACATCGCTATCACATCTCGGAGCAAGTATTGATTCCTCCATTTTAAAATAATGAGGAACTTTTTTAAATTATTTATATATTTTTTTTAAAAAGATTTAATTAATTTAGTTAATAGTACGATACCATGCTTTGGAATGTAGTGGAGTAAAAGTTCCACAAAATAAAAATACTCTGACAAAGTACAGATACTTAAAATGTGTAAAAAAAAAAAAAAAAAAAAAAAAAAAAACAAAAAAAAAAAAAACCTTTGTTACGGTCCACCACAGGTTTTAATTATAGAGGCAGCTATTATAGACAGGTCCTTCACAGAAATGCAATAACAAAACCCCATCACATCTCTAGAGCAGGGGTGGCCAGCGTCGGTCCTGGAGATCCACAGTCCTGTAGAGTTTTTCTCCAACCTTGATAAAAACTCACCTCCACTAATGGCTATGTTGGTGGAGGTGAGATGTCTAGACTATGCTCTTAAAGGGATGGTTCATTGAGATTTTTCATTTTTATTTTTAGTTATTGTGGAGTGTTGCTGTTTGAGCATAAAAAAACACGATTCTGTCTTCTCATGATTCTACTGCAAAGTTATGGCACTGAACGCGCTTTAATCAGGACAAAACGGTATATTAAAAGCTAACAGAAGCAGTGGCATTTACAAATAACAGCGTATCTGTCTTCAACCGTGGCAACGCGAGTCTGGCAATCAGCGCATCAGGATGCAGCAGTCAGAGCAGCGATAATCATGTGATCACCGTGTTGGAGGACAAGGTTCGGAGGGCCCTAAAGCAAGGTTCGGAGGGAACGTCAAGAAAGCAGCAGGTCCTGATGGGATTTCTGGCCGTGTTCTGAGGTCCTGTGCTAATTAGCTCGCTGGTTTGTTTACATCTATTTTTAATGAGTCCCTTAGCTATCTTGGTGGTTCCCACCTCTTTCAAAAAATCTGTCATCATCCCTGTGCCCTCTTGCCTGAATGACTATTGTCTAGTCATGTCAACAGTTAGAAGGTCTTTGAGAAACTTATAAAGAACAACATTTGCTCGTCCATCCCTGATACTTTGGACCCTCTTCAGTTTGCCTATCGCCCCAACAGATCTACTGAAGATGCCATCTCTCACATCCTGCACTCTTCTCTCACGCACATTGACAGCAGCAATGGGAACTATGTAAGGCTGCTATTCATCAACTATAGCTCAGCTTTCAATACTATAGTCCCCATCAAGCTAGCTTCTAAACTCATGGACCTCGGCCTGAATTCTTCACTCTGCTACTAGATTCTTGATTTCCTCACCAGCAGACCTCAAGTGGTGAAAGCAGGCCAGTTCATCTCTAACTCCATCACCCTGAACGTGGGAGCTCCACAGGGCTGTGTCCTGACTCCCCTGGTCTACTCTCTCTACACACATGACTGCGTGTCTTCCCACATCTCCACATCTATTATCAAATTTGCTGATGATACTGTGGTTCTGGGACTCATTTCCAACAACAATGAAGCTGCATACTTGGATTTGGTAGAGAAACTCACATCATGGTGCCAGGACAATTGTCTCTCTATGAATGTGAGCAAAACTAAAGAACTGGTTGTTGACTTCAGGAAGAGACAGCAGCAGCCCTATACTCCTCTTACGATCAGTGGGACCTCTGTGGAGAGGGTGAGCAGCTTCAAGTACCTTGGTGTAAACATCTCCAAGGACCTGACTTGGACTACCCACATTCAAACTTAGGTTAAGAAAGCCAGGCAAAGACTGTACCATCTGTGTCAGCTGAGAAAATTCAGGGTTTCACCAGCAATCCTGAAAACTTTCTATTCAGGGACCATAGAAAGTGTATTGACTCAGTATATCTCAGTTTTGTATGGGAACAGCTCCGGTCAAGACTGCAAAGCCCTGCAGAGAGTTGTGTCCTTAGCTGAGGGCATCTCAGGGTCTGCTCTCCCCTCTCTGCAGGACATCTACCTCAAACGCTGCAAAAGCAGAGCTGTTAAAATCATTAAGGACACAAATCACCCTGGTAACTCTTTTCATTTTGCCGCCATCTGGTAAGTACTTCCGTAGCCTGATGGCAAAAACTGAGAGACTTAGGAGGAGCTTCTTCCAAATTGCCTTTAGGATCTTAAATTATTCATTTTTTGCTTATTTGTAATGTTTTGAATATACTGACATTGACACTTGCACACAGCAATTTCTATAATTTTTATTTATTTACTTTTTTACATCTATTGTGGCTATGTAAAAACCCTGTACAACCTTAATATCTTAATATCATCTTAATATTTATTAAGTCTACAGTATACTGTCCTGCACATTTTATTTTATAAGCATTTTATTTTATTCTTTTTTTTTTATCTAACTTTTTCCATATCATAATTTTTATATATAATTTTCTTGTGATTGTATTCTTTAATAATTGCACTGTCCATGGAGCTGACCTTACTTTCACTCCTGGTCATATGCTCTCCATATAACTAAATATGTGACAAATAATGATCTTGAATCTTGAATCTATGAGACAACAACAAATAAAAAACATACCATTATGAGCTGTGCTTACACAGGTTCTGTGCGATTCTCTTCGGTAATATCCTCTGCTTCTCAATCAGGCTCAAACTGATGAGCGATATTAATGATGCTGTTGTTTACAATACAACCGGAGCACATGCTGCTGAGGTGAGGGGCAGAATGTTTAGATGCATGCTAGAGGCGGATTAGCCAATCACAACACAATGAGCTAGCTAACCAATCAGAGCCCTTCGCCTATTTCTGAGGGAGGGGCTTCATAAAAGCAGGAAATGATCAACACATTTATGGAAGAAGGGACAAAGTGGTATAGAATAAAATATACAATTTATTTTGGTTAAAAAAATAAATAAAAAAACCCGAAGCCTTAGTGTTTAATGTCTTATTTGTCTTATTTCAAAGGGCCAGCACAGTAAAATATCATAAACATCATAAACATCATATGGACACCATGAAAAAAACATGAATATATATATATATATATATATATATATATATATATATATATATATATTTTACATACTGGTAAAAAAATAAAATAAAATGTATAGCCTGAATGCACTGTAATTTCGCTTTGGATAAAAGCGTCTGCTAAATGCATAAATGTAAAATGTAAATGTAATGTAAATATACAATAAAATAAAATAAAATCAATACTGTGTGCATTCCAATCAGTACACTAGGAGACACTAGGATACATTTTTGATCAGATCTTTTTTTAATCCATGTGCGTCTCAATGTGGTTGACAGAACTAGCCAGATCACATGACAGGTTCAAACTAACTCTACTCATTTGTTAACCTGTAGGTGTCTCTGTTACCAAAATTAATTGAGAGGTAAGCAACTAAAATATATTTAGAAAATGCACTTTAATCTGTGACAGCTACAGTTACCAAAGTCTAACTAGGGATCTGTACATAGTTTTATAAACATTTTAGGGTGCAGTCCTTACAGGTTTATACAAAGCACTCCGGTCACAACCTTAAAGTATGGCAAGCATGTAAGTAGTTATTAGGACCCTGCCCAGACTTTGGAGTTTTATGAGCCCCTGTCCAATCAGCATTATTTTACCATACATATACCTCACTGAGATAAACAGAATTCCACAGCATAAACACTTGCCACAGCTTCAAACACTGGGCCATCAAAAGCCATCACAGACAAAGGTGATATCCTCAGGTTTAACTACCAATATGCAGTTCAGGAACTGGCACAAACCTCCTAGAATATTTGCTTAACATAATCCTTCATCAGATGTTATCATCTCCAACTTAAATGTCAGGAAAAGAATGACTAAACAGAGCAAATAAGCGTTTTAAAGTATGAGTAAAAATAGTGAATGTATAACGTTGCGTCTGTCGTCATGAAATATAACGTCATTACCAGTCAAAATGCACGTTTAATTAAATGCAATGTGTGGACTTTTTACACCGATCTCACAGTAATTTTCGTACATATTTTACTATGTGGTTTTTTAGTTTGAATTAATTAACATTAAAAAAGCACCTAAACCTAACCCTCACAGAAATCATGCTAAATTATGATTTATTGAGCATATACATTTTACGTGCACGTCCGTTCTCTGGGATCGAACCCATGATAGCATGATTCCATATCAAGGTATAGCGCAATAATCTACCAACTGAGCTACACGAAACGCAAATCACAGTGCAAATAAAAGAGAACAAAACATTAATATGAAAACGACCTTTTGCCGATAGGGGCACAATTGTAGTGTACGTGTATGATTTGTGGTGTTTAGTATTTATTGGTTTTGGCCAAATGACCTATACGAGCGTATTAGTTGGAGGACAGGTTGTTCAGAGAGCATGGCACAAGCTAAAGCAAGGTCACTGGTTTTATCCCCATGTAATGCATGAGATGATCAAATACGCCTTGAACTGATCCACTGATTTTGCTTTTGTTTAGAACTGATTTATAAGAGACAACTTTTTAACTGAAGAAAGCAGTATAATGGATTTTTTTGTCTTGTACTTTTGCCATGTGCTGCTAATGCTAATGCACTATCAGTGGAGATTACCAATGCTACACTGTGAAACTGTACAACTTTTCCAAGCTTTATCCACATTTGCCATTTCAAATGTTAGATTCGATATGTAACTACAACCTATGACTGTGCTATTATACTGCAGCACAGTGATAAAGTATGGCTGCAACTTAAACTGTTTGTATCACAGTTTTACTACAAGTCTGTTACTACAGTTCTGAAGAAAACAATACATCTATGGTTAAAAATCTATTTATTGCTATTGACACATTAAATGGTGTGACTTAACCAGTGCTTAACCTGTGCTGAACCACTGTATTGTTATTTAATTGTAATTTTGCACTGGAGTGGAAAGAGTGAAGTGATGCATGGATGTTAATGAACACTGTTTCGTTGAAGAAAACCAGATAATCAGGAATGCAGGAATCTAATACTTCAGTTTACTATAAATATCAAACTTATGATTGTTACAGTACAGAAGGGACGGAGACAGAAGATAACAGGTAAGGTGGTATTTACTGACAAAAGCAGAGTAAATATGGTAGGGAGTGTTCTTGAGGTGAGGGATGAGAGAGAGTAAACTGAATACTGTCCTTGAGATGATATATGATGAAGGTCCTAGAAGAATCCGAGTAGAAGAGACGTTGCGGGAAGGAGGCACACACACACTCACAGTTGACACAGGAGGTAACTTGAGAACGAGGAAGACAGGTAAGTATCCAATGGAAGTCCTTTAGGTCGGCAGGTAGGTAATCCTAAGTGCGAACGAGACCGGACAGTGACTGTGTGCGTGAGAGTGTCTTTTAAGTGCTTGTTGATTGGGTGCTGACGAGGGGCAGGTGTGTGTGATCAGTACTCAGGTGAGGGAGTACGCTGTGATTGGACGGGGTTGGAGCCTGGCATGTCCCCCCCACGGCCCGCTCCTGAGGGCTGAGGACCCCGGCGCCGTGGTGGTCTTCCTCTTCCTCGAGGGGCAGGTCTGTCGGGATGAGTAGCATGGAAGGTGTCCAGTAAGTTAGGGTCGAGTATGTCATTGCCGGGTGACCCAGGACCATAACCTTCCCAGTCTACCAGGTACTCGAGTTGTCCACCACGGCGCCGGGAATCCAGGATTTCTCGGACATCGTAAGCCATACCGTCGTCCAGGATGAGTGGAAGGGGGGCTTCAGCTGTGGCTACACCAGGCTCTGTGGAGAGAGGAACAGAAGGATGGTGAGGCTTCAGAAGTGACACATGGAATGTGGGGTGAATGCGATACTCAGGTGGGAGTTGAAGCCTGTAAGTGACGGGGTTGATCTGCTCCGTGATGGTGACCGGCATGGGAGACGCAGGCGGATGTCCCTGGTTGACAGCCAGACCTTCTGTCCAAGTTGATATGTAGGAGCTTCAGAGCGGTGAAGGTCGGCTGTCATTCTGTGTCTCCGAAGGGCCCGTTGTAACTGGTGATGGGCTGAGTCCCAGACCCTCTCGCTCTCTCGGAACCAGTAGTCGACCGCTGGTACGTCCGAGGGCTCTCCTGACCAGGGGAATAGTGGAGGTTGGTTACCGAGTACGCACTGAAACGGGGTAAGTCTGGTGGATGGTTGTCACAGGGAATTATGTGTGTACTCGGCCCACCCAAGGAACTGGTTCCAAGAGTCCTGGTGGCTGTGACAGAAGGTATGGAGGAAGCGACCGATCTCTTGGATCTTTCTTTCCGTCTGCCCGTTCGACTGCGGATAGTACTCCGATGATAGGCTGACTGCCACACCTAGGAGAGAGTGAAAGGACTTCCAGACCCGAGAGATGAATTGAGGTCCTCTGTCTGATACGAGATCTTCGGGGATGCCAAAGTACCGGAAGATGTGATTGAACATGATTTCGGCAGTTTCCATGGCAGTCGGTAGTCCCTTGAGAGGAATCAAACGACAGGATTTAGAGAATCTATCCACTACCACGAATATACAGGTGCAGTTACCTGACATGGGAAGGTTGGTTACAAAGTCCACTCCAAGGTGTGACCATGGTCGATTGGGAACGGGCAGAGGTAGGAGCTTGCCAGATGGTAGATGACGGGGCTCTTCGAGATGGCGCATTCCTTACATCCTTGCACGTACCTTCTGACCTTGGATGCCATGTTGGGCCACCAGAAGTGTTCTTTTAGCAAAGAGAGGGTTTCATTGACCCCCGGGTGGCCAGTGCCTAGTGAGGTGTGAGCAGCGTGGATGAGTGGAGTGCGCCGTGTCCTGGTGATGTACTGTCAGTCAGGGGGGCAACCCGGCGGAGTATTGGCTGAGGCATTGGGGGAGGGTATGGTCTCAGCGGACCAGGTAATAGGGCTGACCAACAGTCCCTCTGGAAGTATGGGTTCCGGTTCCTAAGAGATTGTTTCAGGGGCATGACAATGGGAGAGGGCGTCTGCCTTGACATTTTTGGATCCGGGTCGGTAGGAAATGGTAAATTGGAAACGGGTAAAGAATAAAGCCCACCGGGCTTGTTGGGGATTGAGTCTCTTGGCCATTTTCAGGTATTCCAGGTTCTTGTGGTCCGTGATGACCTGGAATGGGTGCCTTGCTCCCTCCAACCAATGTCTCCATTCCTCTAATGCTAGCTTAATAGCCAGGAGTTCGCGGTTGCCGATGTCATAATTTACCTCCGCCGGGTTGAGCTTGTGGGAGAAGAAGGCACATTGATGGAGTCTGCTGGGATTCCCCTGCTGCTGAGATAGGACCGCTCCTACTCCGGTGGTGGATGTGTCCACTTCCACGATGAAGGGTTTGTCGGGATCAGGGTGTACCAGGAGAGGAGCGGTAGTGAAGGCTTCCTTGAGGGTGGCTAATGCCTCTGTGGCAGAAGGGGTCCAGGACAGAGACTTGTTACGGAGCAGGCTTGTGAGTGGACTGGTGATGGAGCTATAATCCTGTATGAAGCGGCGGTAGAAGTTGGAGAATCCGAGGAATCTTTGGAGTTCTTTGATGGTTGTAGGGGTTGGCCAGTTCCTAATGGCATCCACCTTCCATCCGGATGCCACTGCTATCGATGTTATAACCAAGGAACTGCACTGAGGGCTGATGGAAGGAGCACTTCTCCGCTTTCAGGTAGTGCTGGTACTCCCTCAGGCGTTTCAGGACCTCCGCAACGTGGTGATGGTGTTCGGTGAGGCTCCAGGAGTAAATGAGGATAATCATCGATGTAGACCAGGATGAACTTATGGAGAAACTCCCGGAGCACCTCATGTATGAAGTCCTGGAATACGGAGGGGGCGTTGACTAGTCCATACGGCATCACGAGGTACTCGTAGTGTCCAGTGGGTGTGATGAAGGCTGTCTTCCACTTGTCCCCCTCGCGTATCCGGATGAGGTTATACACGCTGCGGAGGTCCAACTTGGTGAAGACAGTGGCACCGCGGAAGTGTTCCAGGGCTGCTGGGACGAGAGGAAGGGGATATCTGAACTTGACAGTAATCTGGTTGAGGTTTCGGTAGTCTATGCAGGGCCGCAAGCCTCCGTCCTTTTTCTCCAAGAAGAAGATGTTCGAAGCAGCAGGGGAAGTGGATGGACGGATGTAGCCTTGAGCCAGAGCCTCCTCGATGTATTCCTCCATGGCCTTCTCCTCCGGGATGGAAAGGGGATAGATCCTTTCCCTTGGCACTGACTCACACGGTAGCAGATCAATGGCGCAGTCCCATGGCCAATGTGGGGGCAGCTTGGAGGCTCTCTTTGGGCAGAAAACATCACTGAAGGGGGCGTAACAAGGCGGTATGTCCACATAGCATTTCTCCAGGGGGCTCTCAATGGACGTTGTACAGACCGAGAGTGGTTGATGGAGCTGGGAGGACGGAACCGGCACCTCGGGAAAACAGTCAATGAAACAAGTTTCGCCCCACTTCAGGATTTCGTCAGTACTCCAGGATAAGAAGGGGTTATGCTGCTTCAACCACGGGCACCCTTGGACCACGTCAGCGGTGGATTCCTCCAGAACCAGCAGATGGATCATTTTCTTGTGAAGAATGCCGACTTGCAGTTGTATAGGCCCGACACTACGGCGAACCCGTCTCCTGCTCAGCGGCCTTTCCGTTATTGAGTGGATCTGGTAGGAGGATTGCGTGGCCGTGGTCGGGAGGTGGAGCTGACGGCAGAGGGAGCCAGAGAGGAAGTTGCCGGCTGACCCAGAATCGAGGAGTGCATTGACTGGAAGGGAAATATCAGCAGCAGTAAGTGTCACAATAGTGGTGAGTGGTTTCATCTGATTAGTGGTAGGAAAGATGGCACTCACCAGAGAACGAGGAGGACAGATGAGGCATGTGGAGAGGATATGCCCCGGAGATCCGCAGTACAGACATAGATTCTGGGTCAGCCTTCTCTGCCGTTCAGCCCCAGTCAGGCGAGTCGAATCCATCTGCATGGGTTCGTGGACTGGTTCTGGAGGGGTGACGGGCTCTGGTCGGTAGAGTGAGATGTTGTTCTGTGGCTGGCCCTGGTGCTCTTCGAGACATGACTGCATACGAGTGGCGAAATGGATGGAGAGTTGGATGAAGCGTTCGAGCCCGATGGTATCCTCGTATGCAACGAGATGCAACCGCACACGGGGTTCCAATCCTTGTCGATACGTTGTTATCAGAGCCTGTTTGTTCCACCCACTTGTGGCCGCAAGCGTTCGAAACTGCAGAGCATATTCATTCACAGATATCTTGCCTTGTTTTAAATTGTAAAGTTTTTCACCGATGGATGAATCCCAGGTGGGTTTACTGAAAACTTCCCTGAAGTGGTCAACAAAGCTGGTATATGATTGAATGACAGGATTATTCTGGGTACAAATGGAATCGGCCCATTGAAGTGCTTTACCTTTCAACTGTGAGATGACGAAGGCCACTTTGGATCGCTCAGTGGGAAATACGTGCGGTTGCATCTCCAGGACCAGCGAACATTGCAGGAGAAATCCGCTGCATTCCTCCGCTGAACCAGAGAAGGGCGCTGGTTTGGCCATGGGACTGGAAGGTATGGAAGGTGAAGTGGTGGTGGTGTCATTCCCGGAAGTGCCCGCCGGTGGTGAAGGTGCTGATGGGACATTGAGTGTGCGCCGCAAAGCGTCCACGAGGTCCTGGAAGGGATCTGGATGGCTCATGCTAATGTCAGTCCGTCTTTTTAGGGTCCGGTGTTCTGTTACAGTACAGAAGGGACAGAGACAGAAGATAACACGTAAGGTGGTATTTATTGACAAAAGCAGAGTAAATATGGTAGCGAGTGTTCTTGAGGTGAGGGATGAGAGAGAGTAAACTGAATACTGTCCTTGAGATGATATATGATTAAGGTCCTAGAAGAATCCAAGTAGAAGAGACGTTGTGGGAAGCACACGCGCACACACACACACACACACACACACACACACACACACACACACACACACACTTGACACAAGAGGTGACACAAGAACTTGAGAACGAGGAAGACAGGTAAGTATCCAATGGAAGTCCTTTAGGTCGGCAGGTAGGTAATCCTAAGTGCGAACGAGACCGGACAGTGACTGTGTGGGTGAGAGTGTCTTTTAAGTGCTGGTTGATTGGGTGCTGACGAGGGGCAGGTGTGTGTGATCAGTACTCAGGTGCGGGAGTGCGCTGTGATTGGACGGGGTTGGAGCCTGGCGTGCCTGTGACAATGATATAGTTGGGAAATTATAGTTTTAACTGTAAATAGCAAAATGCTAAAAGAGTTAAATCAAGAACTGACAAACTAACAAAATAAATGGGAGGGCATAATGAGGGCATACTATTCAAAGCATAATGAGGATTTAAACAAGATAGAAGTGAGGGTGATCAGTAAAGAGGGGAACCTGGCATAAACACAGGAAATGATAATATAACAGCAATGGAACACAATGCAAAGACAAATGCTAAGAGTACATAGGAATGTTCAAATCAAGGTCTCAGGATGCAAATATACAGAATACATGTGATATCAACAGTAGAATGCAAGAATGTCCTAGTTAAATAAGAATGGTATCCTAGATTAGCTTTATTTACTGAGAATGTTCAAGTTCAAGTTCAAGTCTGCTTTATTGTCAATTTCCACATGTACAGTACATACATACAGAGAATCGAATGTACAGGTGCATCTCAAATTAGAATGTCATGGAAAAGTTCATCTATTTTAGTAATTCAACTAAAATTGTGAAACGTGTGTATTAAATAAATTAAATGCACACAGACTGAAGTAGTTTAAGTCTTTTGTTCTTTTAATTGTGATTTTGGGTCACATTTAACAAAAAACCCACCAATTCACTATCCAAACAAATTAGAATACTTCATAAGACCAATACATTTTTTTTTTTTAAAAATTAATAAAAAAAAAAAAAAAAAAAACATACTTCTGTTTTATGTTTTACTCTACATGTACTCAATACTTGGTAGGGGCTCCTTTTGCTTTAATTACTGCCTCAATTCGTCGTGGCATGAAAATGATCAGTTTGTTGCACTGCTGAGGTGGTACGGAAGCCCAAGTTTCTTTGACAGTGGCTTTCAGCTCATCTGCATTTTTTGGTCTCTTGTTTCTCATTTTCCTCTTGACAATACTCCATAGATTCTCTCTGGGGTTCAGGTCTGGTGAGTTTGCTGGCCAGTCAAGCACACCAACACCATGGTCACTTAACCAACTTTTGGTGCTTTTCACAGTGTGGGCAGGTGCCAAATCCTGCTGGAAAATGAAATCAGCATTTTCAAAAAGCTGGTCAGCAGAAGGAAGCATGAAGTGCTCCAAAATTTCCTGGTAAATGGGTGCAGTGACTTTGGTTTAAAAAAAAAACAGAATGGACCAACACCAGCAGATGACATTGCACCCCAAATCATCACAGACTGTGGAAACTTAACACTGGACTTCAAGCAACTTGGGCTATGAGCTTCCCCACCCTTCCTCCAGACTCTAGGACCTTGGTTTCCAAATGACATACAAAACTTGCTCTCATCTAAAAGGGGACTTTGGAGCACTGGGCAACAGTCCAGTACTTCTCCTTAGCCCAGATAAGATGCCTCTGACGTTGTCTGTGGTTCAGGAGTGGCTTAACAAGAGGAATATGACAACTGTAGCCAAATTCCTTGACACGTCTGTGTGTGGTGGCTCTTGATGCCTTGACCACAGCCTCAGACCATTCCTTGTGAAGTTCACTCAAATTCTTGAATCGATTTTGCTTGACAATCCTCATAAGGCTGCCATTCTCTCGGTTGGTTGTGCATCTTTTTCTTCCACAGTTTTTCCTTCCACTCAACTTTCTGGTAACATGCTTGGATACAGCACTCTGTGAACAGCCAGCTTACTTGGCAATGAATGTTTGTGTCTTACCCTCCTTGTGAAGGGTGTCAATGATTATCTTCTGGACAACTGTCAGATCAGCAGTCTTCCCCATGATTGTGTAGCCTAGTGAACCAAACTGAGAGACCATTTTGAAGCATCTTGAAGGCTCAAGAAACCTTTGCAGGTGTTTTGAGTTTATTAGCTGATTGGCATGTCACCATATTCTAATTTGTTGAGATGTGAATTGGTGGGTTTTTGTTAAATGTGAGCCAAAGTCATCACAATTAAAAGAACCAAAGACTTAAACTACTTCAGTCTGTGTGCACTGAATTTAATACACGAGTTTGACAATTTGAGTTGAATTACTGAAATAAATGAACTTTTCCATGACATTCTAATTTATTGAGATGCACCTGTGTTTCATATGTGATTATATTTTTGACAGACATATCTAGATGTGAGGACAAGGTCCTGAAAAATGGCTAAATTTGTCACGGTTACTGAGGGAGATGGGTGCGTGGGGGAAGACCACCGAAAATGGTCCTGGGTGACAACTGAGTGGAGGACTGTAAAGGAGAAGGCAGCACCAGGAACCAGGGGCACTTGGCTATGGAGGTGAAGCCACACACACCAAACCTCCAGGCAGGAAGACCCAGTGGCCAGGGAGAACCCAGGAAACAAGATAGGAACAGACAGAGAACTCACAAAACACCAGACAGAACTCAAGACAACATCAAGATGACCAAGAAATAATAATAATAATAATAATCAAATAAAAATGAGCAAAGAGACAGACAGGAATTCTATGACCTCGAAACAAAATAAGAAAAAGGGGAGCTAGAAAAATAACCAAACCTGAAAACCAAAGTAAAATAAAAAGAAAAGAAACAAAAGTAAAGAAAATAAGTTCTAGAATTAACTGGAAAGACTAATCAAGGAAATCTAACAACTCAAAAGAAAAAAATAAATAAATACTTGAAAGAAATGGGTCAAACTCAAGAAACCAAAAATGAGATCCAAACAAAAGGAAAAACTGAAACTAGACTAGAGTAAAACAATGACACAAACTTTTAACTAATAAATACCAAACCTTAACAGACAAAAAAAAAAAAAAAAAACTCTATTTCGCAAAGCCCAGCTAGAGAGGCAAGTAAACACTAACTCACACACAAAACAAACCAGCAAACAGATGAGGAAAATGAGTACAATAAATAGGGAGGAAAGCACACAAACACAAGGGGAGAACGATCAAGTAACGAGCACCAAACAAGGATTAAATGAGGGGGCGTGGTAATGTGAAAAAGGGGGCAGGACGAAAGGAGCACATGGCCAACATAAACATAGACAAAGCCATGTGGTCATGCACCAGACAAACAAAGAAACACTAAACAAGGACAAAACAGATACAGCTGCCAGGGCAGAACCCTGCAAAATTTATTAATCATTCAATAGAAACTTCTTGTTATTAATGGTCCTTCCATGCATGCTCCACACCAAAGGACAATATACAGGAGTCATGGTCATACTGTGGCCACTGAAACAGAAGACTGATGATATCTCAGTAAGGAAAATGTTTTTCGTAGATTTCGTAGATTGCAATTTGCAACTAGACAGATGTACTGTTACTTCCTCTACAGTCAAAAATCTGGGTGTTATATTAGACAGCAACTTGTCTTTTGAAAACCACATTTCCCATGTTACAAAAACAACATTCTTCCATCTTAGAAACATTGCCAAGCTGCGAAACATGTTACCTGTTTCTGACGCAGAAAAGCTAGTTCATGCGATCATGACCTCTAGACTGGACTATTGTAATGCACTGCTAGGTGGTTGTCCTGCATCCTCAATAAACAAGCTACAGGTAGAACAAAATGCAGCGGCTAGAATCCTTACCAGGTCAAGAAAATATGATCATATTACCCCAAAGCACTATAAAAATAAACTTGAATTGAATTGAATTTATTAATTAATTTTGTTTGTTTGTTGGCTTGTTTGACTTAATATGACCCCATTTGTGACCTAATTGTCCCATTTCTAATGATTTGCTCTTAGCTCCCCCTAGCATTACATAATGTCCCAGTAGAGAAGCCCTACTCTAGAGCAAGCTTGAATTACACAGGGATTTGTGGCAGGTGATGTCATTTAGACAGGTTTTACATAATGAAAATGTATTTTGGAAAAGTACTTCAAAATGTGATATAATGATGTTACATACTGTAACAGCTACAATATATATGCCTTTTATTATTTATTTCTAGACAAAAGAGATTTCATCATTGCCTTTGTTGTGCATTTTTAACAAAAACATATGCTTTTAGCAACATCATGACTATTGTGGGTAACATGTTTTGTTTGTTTGTATGTTTGTTTTGCACATAAATTATTCAAAAGCTTTACTAATGGTGTTTTTTTTTTTTTTGTTTTTTTTTGGCAGTGGGGATGTATAAAGCCCAGCTGCCTTTCTATGATTAACATGTTAACCAAGTACAGTATTTGTGTCCTAATATACAGTATTTATGCAGTGTACAGTAAATAGCATACATCAGTACACTCCCTCCGAATACAAGGATACATTTCTGTTTCTTAATGATCACTATTGCAAATCCATTCATTCAAAGATGACAAATTGAAACATATTAAACATAGTTATTAAAACAAGTCATTCATTTCTGTAAAATAATTATATTAGGAAGTTTTGCAGAAAGGTTGCAAAAATGAGCATACACCCTTTATTAAATTTAACAAATGTGTAATTTTCTAGTATACAGTATGTCCTCCATAACTTTAAATAAATAGCTCTGACTCTTGAGTGTACAAATGCCCAACAAATCAGCACATCTGAACTGAATCAGCACTGAACTGACTGCAGCTGAACATTACACAATTGTCTTGCTACAGCTGCTTTACAGCAAAATGTACTTAATTGTTTAAGTTTGTATCATTGATTCTGTTACTTTCCTGTTATATAAAGTGAAGCTGTGAAACAATCTGTACTGTATAAATCACTATAAAACTAAAAGTGATTTGAGTGATGTATTAACTCTTGGAGGGTGTCCTGATGTTTGGTGGGGAGCATTGCTTAAGGCTCAAAAACTGCCTCCAGCTTGCACCAGAAATGTCTTTATTTCCTTTTAGTTTTTAGCTTTATGTGTTTTTCCAACAGCATTTGACCATTATTCTAGTTTCTCTTTCTAGTTTCACTACCATCAAGCTGAGCTTCTTACTAAATTTAAACACTATCAGCCCAAAGCATCAGTTTTTAAAAACCTTGTTTCCTGAACTGAAGCATGATTCTCAGACACACAAAACAACCACATGCATGCACATAACAGTCACAAAAAATATTTGATTCAAATGAGATGTCAGAGCATTACTGTTAACTAGATTCACTTCCTTTTGTAACAGATAATGAGATACAACAAATATCATGGCCTACATCTCACTACATCTCGATTCGTTTTTCACTGAAGACTGAAAAGTTACCCCAAAAATACACTATTTATTAAAAAAAAAATAAAAAAAAAATCAGTGCAGTATCATTTGTTTGAGAAAAAGACAAAACTAAAAGAAAAAAGTTAGGTTTGAAATGAAAAACAAAACAAACAAATGAAGTAGACAAATAAAGACAAAAAGTATTGACACTGTGGTTTTCAAAAGTTAGTGGAACTTATGGTGTTTGTAAAGTATTTAATGCTGGTCAAAAGTTTGGGATAATTAAGATTTTTTATGTTTTTGAAAGGAGTATCTTATGTTCACCAAGGCTGTGTTTATTTGACCAAAAATAAAGGAAAAACTATTTAAATTTAAATATATCTTGTATTGCTGTTTATTACAGTGATGACCATGCTGAATCTTAAGCAGCTATTACTCCAAGCCCTAGCGATGACGCCTGGTGGAAATGTTTCTAGGTAGGACTATGTCATATCCAACATCCCAGAATGATTTAATGCTAAACCATTAATGTTAAAGACAAAAAAACTTTAAGAAAAACAGTTAACAGATGGAAATATTCAAAATAATAAGCAATACCCAACAATAATTCAGCATCACTATAACAGTGCTCACACTTAGAGTTAGAAACATGAGATGTGGATGTGCAGAAGATATAGCAGTGTGCTGAATAACACTCAGAAGACCCTAGCAACCAAATTGCAGTGCAAGTTTTGCATGGCCAAGAATCACTCACATTTTCTAAAAGTCAGGTTGAGACTTCCTGAGAAAGCCCACAAGCCACACAGACACAACATCTGTACTCAGTCCCTATCATGCATCTAGGGAATTTCCACCATGCATACTGCATACTCATCTTGACATTCAGCTCTGTAACACACACTTAAATTTATAATTTATCTCTTCACATCAGCTGTTGAATTCCCTTCTGAAATCTCTCTTTTTGCAATGTATCGTTAATATTGGTTCACTGCTCTGAAGCTCTCAGTTCACTTAGGGATCTACTTAGCAACCAATTAGTGGACACCTACATCCACACTGAACAATACTGCTGCATTTCTGGATTAGATAAAGAAAAAGAAAAAAAACAACATCCATAGCACTACATCAGAGGCCTGTCAATTTTCCATCTGTTTCAAGCCATGAATATTTAGAACGCCTCTAAAAACCAAAATATGTGACAAACTGAACATTTCTATAATGCTTAATGTGGTATAATGCTTAAAGAGTGAAATTAAAAGATTAAATTAAAATATACACCTTATTGATGATGCATACTATGTACAGGCAAAGACAGAAGACAGAATGTGAAAGCAATGAGCTAAAATTAAATGTTAAGCATTTTAATTAGAATGGTTTTCTATGAGAAAACCTTAATGTGAAACTGTTATCAATTTATGTCAATAAATAAATAAAATATATTAAAACGATGCCAAGACGTGGCTTGCTTAATGATGTACCTGATGATTTTGGAATACATTACTTAAAATAGTTTATCATTGTGGAAAAATCAAAAAGCACATGCTTTTGTATCAGGTTATGTTGAAACCCTAAATATAGCAGCAGAAGACAAGAAAACAATGAAACACAAGTTGAAATCTATCCTAGTGTTATGAAGATGGACAGTCAACATGTCATAAATATTGACATTAACACACAGGAAAATATGTAAACAGAGGTTAAATAATGTGTTTTTGTGTTTTTCTTATTAAAATATAGTATATTATGTAGTTGTTGTAAAGAAGTGATGATGCGATTGTGTTTTAATGATAATTAAATCCTAGTGTTGGAATTGCATGTGCCATAACAACATTTTTTTTCTGTACCATAGTTACAGACATTTTCCAAAACAGGAGGTTTGTATGTGTCCAACATTTCCTTAAGACTGACATCTGCTGCGTAGCGAGGAAGCTTCTCTATGCAGTGATTTGATTGGCTGTTTCGGCGCTCACTCATTTATTAGTCATATGATCTGGTAACAGTTACATATTTATCCAGTGTCCAACCTAATCATTCAGCTGTGCAGTTAAAACATATTCAAGTCTCCCTGTTTTCCTGTTACAATTGTGATCATTTTTGTATTCTTTTATTATGAGAGATAGCAGCCTTATTAATGTCAACAATACATCCTTTAAATATTGCAGGTACTGTGACAAATATGGTAGTTTTATCTGTAGTGTGACAGGTGTTACTTGTCCTTCAGACAACATGTCTCAGTCTGCCAAACCGGATCTGCTGTGCCTCTGGTCATGTGACTATTCACACCACCCATGTTGATATAGTAGTACCATGCCATCACTGCAGTAAAAGCCACTTTCATATATGACACCTGTTAAATCGCAGTCAAAATGACAGCTAAACAGCTTTCTGTTCTTTTTTTTTTTTATCCACATTAATATAATTCAGACATCAGCAGCATCACATTACAACTGTGTGATAACAGTCCTTCTTTAGCAGTTACATCTAAAGCTTCTCTAAAATCTTGCCTTAATAGGTTTATCTTACCCTCTCAGATGGAAACTTTCCATGTAAAGATTGTACTGCTTGTCTTTATTATATAAAACGTAAATCTTTTACACACCCAATTTGTGGCAAAAACTATAAAATTAAACAGTTGATTACATGTAAAACTACACACGTGATATACATAATTATGTGTCGCTGTCCCCTATTGTATATTGGAAGAACCAAACTTGCATTGTGCACCAGAATTATAGAACATATGAGTGCCATTACGAGACAAGATTACACTTCTCCAGTTTCTTCCCATTTCAAATCCGCTAAGCAATCTCTTTTGGATCTCCTTGGCATTGAGAGGATTTTAGCACATAGGAGAGGCAGTAATCGTAACAAAACTATTACAAAGAGAGGCTTTTTGGATTTTTGAGCTGAAATCGTTAACCCCTACTGGACTGAATGAAGAGATGGATCTTGCTCATGTTTTTTTTTATAATATATATATATATATATATATGTATATATATATTTTGTGGCGGGGTGGAAGGATCAAGCAACAAGGAGAGCTTAGTTCAGAGCCCCGGAGGGTGGATTTATTAAATGACAAGTGACTACATGAATAGTGGTGGTGCTCTAGCTCGCTGAGGTCCTCTCGGTCGTGTCCAGGTGTGGGTAAATCTGTGCCGTGCTCATGGTGGGGCTGATCGGTCACTCAGTGCTTTCTGGAATGGAATAGAGAGAGTGTTAGTTTGCTATCTCATGGAGAGGCTTCTCACCCTCCATCGGTGAGCATGCTGCTTAACTGCCGGCGGGTTGATGAGCCCCAGGTGTGGCCGATCAGCCACTTAATGCTCATGAGCAGGTGCTCCTCGGGAGTTTCCAGGGCAACGCTGATGTGGAGCCGGGATGCTCGTCACACTCCCCCCACCCCCAAAGCATTGTTCTGTGCCTGGCCGAAAAAAAAATGCTGTTAGTAGGGGAGACACAAGGGGGTGACCCCCGACAGGGGTGGGGAAGTGAGGCCGTTGACGTTGGAGTGGTCCGTAACGAGAGTAAACTTATGGCCCAGGAGGTAGTAGCACAGGTCCAGGACTGCCCACTTGATGGCCAGAGCTTCCTTCTCCATGGTGGCGTAATTCTTCTCGGCCGGGGTCAGCTTCCTGCTGATATAAAGGACAGGATGCTCCTCACCTTCCTGAACCTTGGTGAGGACGGCTCCAAGTCCTGTGTCAGACGCATCCGTTTGCAGCAGGGAGAAACAGCTGAAGTCCAGGGCTTGCAGAGCCGGCTCCGAGGTGAGTGCTGTCTTTACATTCCAGAATGCCTCCTCCGCCTCGGGTGTCAGCACACCTTCTCTGGCTGCCCCTTCCTGGTCAGGTCTGTCAGGGTGGCGGCTAAGGTGGAGAAGTTAGGGATGAAACAGCGATAGTACACCGCCAACCCCAAGAAGGCTTGAGCTGGGTTTCGGGGAGGGCCGGACTGCTTCCACCTTTTTTTTCTGGGGCTTGACGAGGCCTCGTCTGACCTGGAAGCCCAGGTACTTGGCCTCAAACAGGCCCAGTTGACATTTGCGGGGGTTGGCGGTGAGCCCAGCCCTGCGTCGCTCCATCAGCACCCTCCGAAGATGGTCTAGGTGGTCTTCCCAATGCTCCGAGTGGATTACCACGTCATCCAGATATGCCACAGCGTAGGACTGGTGGGGCGTCAGCAAGATGTCCATCATGAGCTGGAATGTGGTAAGAGCCTGAAGGGTTGGGTAGCCGTCGAACTCTGAGACTTAGTTGAGGCAGCAGAAGTCATTACAGAAGCAGAGGGTGCCATCTGGTTTTGGTACCATGATGATAGGGCTGGACCAAGGGCTGTTAGATGGTTCAATCACCCCTAACTTCAGCATTTGCTGGATTTCCTCCTCAATAGCCTGCCGACGAGCCTCTGGGACTCAGTAGGGCCGTTGCCTGACGATGGTTCCTGGTGGTGTGCGGATTTCGTGATGGAGGACCTGGGTCTGCCCAGGGATCAGGGAGAACACATCAGGGAACTGGCCAACCAGGTGCTGCAGCTCAGCCTTCTGAGCTGCCGACAGCTGTGGGTTGATGTCCATGACCACTGCTCCACTGTGGTGAGTGCGGTGAGCTGGTCCCTTGTCCCCACCCATTACTTTAGCAGATTAATGAGATATAGCTAGTCTGCCTTCTGCTGTCCCAGCTGGCGGACATGGTAAGTGACAGGACCGATCTTCTCCGTGACGGTATATGGGCCTTGCCAGCTGGCCAGGAACTTGCAGGCTGAATTGGGGATAAGGACCATCACTCGGTCTCCAGACTGGAGTTCTTGGGGCTGGGCGGCTCGTTTGTACTGCTGCTGCACCTGTTGAGCCTTGGTGAGGTGCTCCCGGACTAATGGCATGACCCGGTCTCACATGTTTGATCATGGAGCGGTGGGGTATGTGCTATTTTTCCCATGCTCCTCACATCCAGCAGCCCCTGGGGTTGCCGTCCAAACAGCAGCTCGAAAGGGCGCGCCTTTTGTTATTTTGAGATAGTGAGGGGTGTTGCCCTCCACCTGCACACACTTAGTTCTATCTGTAAGATAATTATCAAACCAGCTGACAGTTTGGTCAGAAAGTCCAGCCCTACACAGTCTGTGCTTAAGCACTGTGTGGTCCACTGTATCAAATGCCTTAGAGAGGTCAATAAAAAGCTGCACAATGCTGCTTGTTATCTATAGATTCAATAAAGTCATTTAAAACCTTAAGAGTTGTCGATGTTGTACTATACCTTTTGCTAAAACCAGATTGGAAATCGGATAAAACATTTTTATTGTTTAAAAAAATCCTTTAATTGATCACTGACAAGGGACTCTAAAACATTGACCAGAACAGTCAATTTAGAGATCGGTCTGAAGTTATTTAAAATAGAATGGTCACCACCTTTTAACAGGGGAACCACAAAGGCTGATTTTGCAGATGGAAGGAATGGCATAAAAATATTAGTTAAAGGCACGGCAATAAAATTTGCTGCTAGCTTTAAAAAGTAGGGATCCAGTTTATCCGGGCCTGCAGATTTTGTCATGTCCAAATGCTTGAGGGCTTTATGTCTGAAACTGTAATAGGACTAAAACTAAAAGACTGACAAGAAGGATCCAAACCAACAGTCTCCACTGTAGAGGAACACTCATGTTGGGTATTGAGTGACTCAAATAAAAATCCTGAGGCTATGAAATGTTCATTGAAACAGTCAAGTATTTTGGTCTTCATAATGCTTGAAGGAAACTCCTGGCCTTTAATGTTTTCTGATAATGATTTGTTAATAAATTTAGATGGATTATTCAGGTTATGAGTGTTTTGAGAAAGAAAATGATCAGCTTTGGCTTTTCTAATTTTTAGAGTACATGCATTACACAGTTGCCTGAAAACCAACCAGTCAGAATTCTGATTTTGTTTTCTGGCTTTTGCCCATGCCAGGTTGTGCTCATGGAGGATATTTACTAAATCAGGAGAAAACCAAACATTGTTTCGGCCTATAACTCTGTATTTCTTTAATAGAGCAGACCTATTAATTATACTGGTAAACCCCTCATGAAAGAGGTTCCAGGCACTATCAACATCTGCACTAGTATAATTTTTTTCCCAGTCATAATTAGATAAATCTTGAAGGAATTCTGTTTCTGAGAAGCGCTTCATATTACGCTTGACTATAATCCATGGTTTTATTTTAGGTATTTTAGTTTTTCTAACTGTTGCTACGACATAGTGGTCACTAATGTTGTTTGCAAATATGGAAGCAGTTGAGTACTTATGAGGAACGTTAGTTAGAATCACATCTATTAGCGATGATTTTTCCGGGTTTTTAAAGTTTAGCTGTCTGGGACTGTCAACAATCTGAAAGAGATTTAATGAATCACAATAAGCTCTGAAATCATCAGATACTGGTTGTAACCAGTTCCAATTTAGGTCTCAGAAGGCTTCTAATTCCTTAGAGTTAAAATCAGAAAGGAGTTGCATTAAGGACGGCAGAGCACCGCTAACAGCTGAAGGTGTCCTATAACAACCAATGACCATTGGGGTGGGGAAGTCGTGGCCTAATGTTTAGAGAGTTTAACTCCTAACCCAGCTGATGTTGTTTTGTGTCTAGGGATGGCATTTGACGACTGAGGTGCCCTTGAGCAAGGCACCGAACCCCTAACTGCTCCCCAGGTGCTGCAGCATAAATGGCTACCCACTGCTCCGGGTGTGTGTTCACGGTGTGCGTGTTCACTGCTGTGTGTGTGTGTGCACTTTGGATGGGTTAAATGCAGAGCACAAATTCTGAGTATGGGTCACATACTGTATGGGCAGTATGTCACATCACTTTCACTTTATACAAAGCGATTTAGGGACTTTAAGCTCCAAGGCTAAAAATTCAAACTGTTTAACTAACGATATTGATAGAAATACATTAACTTGATACTGGTTTTTGATGTAGATTGCTACACCCCCACATCTGTTAGGGTTTTAGTCAAGACGATTACATCAGTATCTGTAGTGTGAGCCCAGATACACAACATAACACTGCGTACATTCAAATGAAAGAAACCAAGACCAGACCTTTCTTTAAAATCTGCTGGGTGTTAAAACCTATAGGGGTGTCTGGGCCTGGGTTTGGTAGCACATTTCCTGACATCAACAGTAATAAAGCAATTAAACATTTTAGCTTAAATTATATCTTGTGCGACTCATTGCTTCTCCGACTAAAATTGGAGTCTAAGAGCACACAAGAACTAGTGGTAAAGTTGTCACATAATGTCATGATACTAGACAGACAGACCAAGTCAACAGTGTCAGACGGGAAAATAGGGGCAAAGGGAATGATGCGACATTAATTGAACAGCCAAATGCGCATGTGCCTTCATATGATTCACACTGTATTGGGAGCACTGGACTGGAATAGCCATTCCAGTAAAGGGAAGTCGTGGCCTAGTGGTTAGAGAGTTTGACTCCTAACCCTAAGGTTGTGGGCTCGACTCTTGGGCCAGGCAATACCATGACTGAGGTGCTCTTGAGCAAGGCACCGAATCCCCAACTGCTTCCCTGGTACCGCAGCATAAATGGCTGCACGCTGCTCCGGGTGTGTGTTCATGGTGTGTGTGTGTTTTCAATGCTGTGTGTGTGCACTTTGGATGGGTTAAATGCAGAGCACGAATTCTGAGTATGGGTCACCATACTTGGCTGTATGTCACATCACTTTTCCTAGGCAAGGAGCAACCACTTCTTTCTCTCTATGCCCATCACACCACCCAGACGTAAAAAGACAGAATATTACGGCCTAGGTATGATAATAAAGTCCAGGTCAGCGACGGAAAAATCTAGTACAGATTATCCGATTCTCCAGCGACCGATGATGTTGCGTGTAATCACTTGTACACAGGAAGCCCAACAACTGAGGCAATGCTGCAGGTAAAAAAGTTCAAATCAAGGCCAGCCGCCTCTAAAACATCAGGCTACATCTAAAAAACCAGCAGTAAGAACAAGGGGGAAAAAAAGCACTTTCCTTCATCATGAAGAGATCAGGCCCATCAAACTGACACATCTGAACTCGAGATCCAACAGGTAACCAAACTCCAGGCACCGGCCAGTTAGCATGAAACAGATCCTCCAGAAACGGGAAAAAAGTAATGAACAGTTCCAGGTAAATTTCCATACTAGCTTGATGGTCGTAACCACTTGTTCAGACTGGGATTAAACGGATACTGTGCGTTTTTTTTAGAATGCACTGCAAGGACTAGCGCAGTGCCAGTTCACTGATGATGTCGGTCTCAACTTAAACTATATGGATTTGCGTCATAAAAACATGTGTAGGACAAATACTGACTCTACATTATAGTTATATTTTACGAAAGCTCACAAAATGAACAGTTGGTAAATATCCCATGAACAAACAAACATCAACCACTCAGTCATGCACAGACAGAAAGACATGCTGCCATCTTGGATATATTATAGAAATATAATGGTTAAATCGTTCAACTAGGCCATCCGTTTGGGGGTGGTATATGGAGGTCCTCAGTTGCTTCACCTTGAGCAGGGTGCACAGGTCAGCCATTAGCCCAGGACATAAAAGAGGGTGCCAACTCCAGTACCGTCTCCTTTTTCGTCTGTGGCACCACCAGCAGGGTCTTGTCCCCACCCCCTTTGCCGCACTACACAGTAAAGCAGGCTGTTTCAGACAATGAAATGTGGGAGAGGATGGGGCCCCGGTTGTGTCTCCTTTCCCTCTAACATGCGCACCTGTGTCCAGCAGTGATTTAGCCGGTCGTCCTCGCATTGTTCCTTGGCAAACGACCTGACTCCTGTCACCTGCTGATATAGGTCAAGGAAGAGGTTAAAATTATGTTGAGGGGACTCACCATCTCTCCCGCTGTCTGAGGCAAGCAATACGGGGCATTGACAGGCTCTTCTCGCTGGCCTTTTCCCACGGCGGCTCCCTCTGGGGCTAACAGGCTACCTGTGGGTGTCGCTGTTGGACAGTGTTATTCCTGCTTCCTGCTTGCCGTGCTGCTGTTTTGTGATCGTAGCTCTGTGTAGCTTCGTTTTTTCTGTAGAAGCATCTTTATATTACTATCACTCTCTGTTGTTTAAAGTGACTAAAATATAACTTAATTCCCACCATATTTCTGATATTATCTATCACTCTAATCTGATTAATTTGATAGTTCAGTTTTATTTTAAATCTGCGAGTGCAGTGCACCTGCATCGCGTTAGCACTCGTTAGCTTGTCATTAGCGTTTCCATTTGTGCCTATCGCTGTTTTCTTTCCTCCTCTCCTCTCTCTCGTTACTCTCTCTCTCCGGGTTTCACAAGTTCATCAAACAACTGTGGTAAGAATCTTTCATCAAGCACTGTGAGTAATGGCTTCGCCTGCTATTGTTATTTGCACTGCTTGCCACATGTATAGTTTATCTTTCTCTGTCGGTGATGAGGGATTCACATGTGATAAATGCAGGGAAATAGTTAGGCTGACAGAGTTTTGGTTCCTTGCCGCTGTCGCCTCTGGCTTGCTTAACGATATCGTTGACTTGATTTCAAATTATTGCACAGATACTATTTAAACTGAACTGAGCTGCATGATGACATCACTGAATTCAACGATGAAACTGCCTTTAACTGTCATTTTGCATTATTGACACACTGTTTTCCTTATTAATGTTGTTCAGTTGCTTTGACGCAATCTTTTTTGTTTAAAGCGCTATATAAATAAAGATGACTTGACTTGACATGACATGAACAAACCAATGGGGAACAAGTCACATGACTAAAACAACCAATGAGTAAACAGAACTGATAATCACATGACAAGACAATAAACCAATCAGAACATGATACAAAGAACAAGCATAACCAATAGCAAGATGACAAGAGAGCAAGGGAATTATGACATAAACAGCATAAATCAAACTACAAAATAAACAAGAACATGAAACAAAACACCAAAACAGACATTACATTGTAGTAGTTCTTGTGTCTCTCTTTTCTTCAGTGATTCTGTTTGGTAACAGCAGCTGTTCATCACTAATGCTCAATCAGCACTTAATAAATTACTTAATTAATTGCAAAGTTTTAAACCTTACATGGTTTAAGCCTAGGCAATCAAAGACTTGTCGGGTTTTACAGTGAAAAGCAGTCATGGAACTGAAAAACGAAGCAGACAATCAATGAACAAAACATATTGTAAATAAGTGATCAGTTTTAAAGGTCTGGAGTGAAGAGACAGCACAGAGGTTTTGAGAAAGTTTGTTCCAGAGCTTAAGAGCTGAGGTGCTGAAAGCCTGACCACCAACACTAGATAGTCTAAACCTAGGCACTGAAAGCAAATTCCCTGAACTCAATCTCAGAGTACGAGCAGGGACATAGGGTGAGATTATTCTGAAAGTTAAGAAGGTGCAGAACCATGGCATGGTTTACTTTAAAAATGATGATTATTTTCTTATGATTAATTTGTTGATAATTATTATAAAGAGTTGCAATGGTAAATTTTTAAATTGATGATGAGTATATTAAAGAGTTACAATAGTCTAGGATGTTTTTTTAAGTGTTCTGTAAAATCATAACACACAATATTAAGATGGATTAAACAGCACTGTAACACTATGAATGTTAGAGTCTAAGAATGTTTAGACCAGTGTTTACTGTGAAATACTCTGTTTGCGAATATATGGAGATGTTTATAACGTGCTTATACTTAATAATAATTTAGTTTCTTAGATATGAAATGTATTAATAATAATTTAGTTTGTTAGATTTTGTATTTATTGCTTAATATTTTTTTAGGGCTTGTTATTGTGTTTTTTTATAAATTTTTTTAGGACTTATTATTGGGCAATATTAGTGTTTGCTAATGTAACATTATAGTTGCTCCATTATGAAGCCGCCCCCCCCCCACCCCCTGATGTTAAAGAAGACACCAGGCAGCATGTTGTCCAAATTAACAACTGATATAAGAAAAAATAATAATAAGGCTACAAGTGCGTACAAAAGTTATTAGAAATATTAGAAATGTATTGGCATGAATCGTCTTTGACAAAAAATATGAAAAACATACAAAAATATATTATATATATATATATATATATATATATAGATATATATATGGTGAGAAAGTATATATATATATAGAATAATTGCATTAGATGAATTTGCTGTCTAGAAACACAACAGAGCTAAAGCCACCAATCTGACCATGTTCTTTTTCAAATCTAAAGGTTTCCCCTATAATTCTTTCATGCCAGGCCATGTGATTTTTGTTGACTCTAAAACAGTCTTTCTCACAGGATTTTTTTTCAATGTTCTGCACTATGTCCAAGTTCAATATTCACGCGGGTTTACCCGCATATCATTTAATGTTTGCCGTCACCAATGACAAATGTTTAGACCAGTAAGGTATCTAAATGATTTACAGTTAGCGAATATATGGAGATGTTTAGAGAGTATAATTCTACTTACCATTAATGGGACACCTGATGTTGTCGGGAGCAGACCAATTTGGTGAAATCTGGCTCAAAAGGAGGATGACTGTTGCGTGGTATGGCTGTGTCATCTTGCCTGAACATCCATCAGTTCATCTTCGAGTGCGCGGTGGGACAAACCAAAAGTTGCAGCCAAGTCCTTGATTAGTGAATTACACTATACATTACATTAAATTCGGTTTTAATGATAATTAATATGTAAAACAGCAAAACTAACCATCTGGAATTTTAATCTCAGACCGGTAATAGTTTCATCCCAATTGCAGTGTTGCTTAGAATCATACGATGCTTCTATGGACAGACTACCTTGGAGTATTGCACTTTCCACACTACTCTACACTAACTCATACACTATTTTACTCCGTTTGTTCGCTTTCTCTGGCTTATCTCTTGATTGCAATGTGAATTTTTCATAACAGCTATATACATGTATTTTCAACCAAACATTTTAACACACATCTATGTGGATCTTCATCTTATTTTCATTTTTAACTAAATGGCACAGTTTTTCTACTGGAAACTGGTAATGATGTTGATTTTTGTATTGATCTGAATTTATGATTGAATCTGTCTAAAAGATAAAATACACGCTCTTATTTTAGCAGAAAGTTTGCTTTGCAAAGTAGGTTAAAGAGCACAAATTTTGTATAGACAATTGTATAGCCTATTGTATAAACAGTTTTGCCAGTGGCATAAACACATGATGTGTCATGCATTGCCTATTTTATTTTTGTTCTGTAGACTTTGTACCTGTATTTTTGTTTCCTGTTAATTTTTCCCATAGTTTCTCACTTGTGTCTCACATCTCACGTCTTTCTAGCTCAGTAGTCTTTGTGTATTTAAACCCTTATGTTTTCTTTGTTTGTTTTTGGGTCTTTACCTTCCGTGAATGCATTGTTTGTTTGTTTTCTTGTGCTTTTGTTTAAAAAGGTTTTTTTTTTTTTTTTTTTTTTTTTTTTTTTTTTTTTTTTTCATTGAATTACTGCAGTTGTATCCTGCCTCTATCTGTGTGTCTTGTTTTGCCAGTCATTACACACACACGCACACACATTATTTTAAAAACAACTTTAGGTTGGCCCCAGTTGCCTTGTGGGCAGGGTGCTGATATGTAGTGTCATCATGTTTCAGGCATCCCAAGTTCAAGTCCTGGCTTGTGTACCTTTCCTAATCCCTTCCCCCTCTCTATCCCACTTTGCTTCCTGTCTAAAAATACTGTTCTATTGTAATAAAGGCAAAAATATTGTGGCCAAATTTTTTTTTTTACATTTTTGGCTGTGTGTGCACTTTGGATGGGTTAAATGCAGAGCATGAATTCTGAGTATGGGTCACCATACTTGGCTGTATGACACTTCACTTCACTACACTTTTTTTTTTTTTTTTTTAATAAAGGGTGTAAATTTTATCTTTTGACTGCCGGGAAATTCATGGCGTATTGGTTAGAGAGTTTGACCCCTAACCCTAAGGTTGTGCGTTCGAGTCTCTGGCCGGCAATACCACGACTGAGGTGTCCTTGAGCAAGACACCAAACCCCCAACTGCTCCCCGGGCGCCACAGCATAAATGATACCCACTGCTCCGGGTGTGTGTTCACAGTGTGTGTGTGCACACTGCTGTGTGTGTGTGTGCACTTTGGATGGGTTAAATGCAGAGGACAAATTCTGATTATGGGTCACCATACTTGGCTGTATGTCACGTCACTTTCAATTTCGTATCTTGCCATTTTTCTGATGCTACTTTACTTAAAGCAGTCACTTTAAGTAAAACCACTTATAAATAGTAATAATAATAATAATAATAACTTTTTTTTTTTTTTCTGTCATTTCATCTAAGATCAGATATCAGATCAGATGAATGTGTAATATGACACATTTGCTTTGAACTATTTTTATTGTAATATCAGTTTGATTATTTTGGTGGTACCCTTTAGACAGCTGTTGATAAATAACTCTGCAACTACATAACAACTATCAGTCATTAGAGTATTAGTATGTCTGCTGCTGTAAATATATGCTATTTACAAGTACTTTACAAGTGTCTTTGTACAAGTACATCAGCTTATTCTACCAGATTCTATTATTCTCAAGCATACTAATACTCTAATGAGAGTTAGTTGGCATGTAGTTGCAAAGTTGCTTATAGTCGATTGATTAAGGGGACCATCAAAATAAAATGTTTTTTTTTTTTCAGTTGGAGTGTTAAGCTCACATCAGTTAATTAACATTAGCTCCAAAGGAAAAACTCAACATCTAACCACTCACAAGCTGTAGTAAGATACTGTGCAGATCTTAAAAAAACCAAGACATGATACAGTCCATTATACTACAAATGAAGTAGATTTAATATGGTGTCAATTGTGTGTCATAAATAATCATACTCTTAAACTTATAACCACAAATACATAAGTATTATGGTGTATTATAATTGTTGTTATGATTATTCATGAATTGATATAACATATTATACTTATATATATATATATATATATATAATGCATTATGCATTCATTATAATGCCTTAAGAATACCCTTATAATGTATTTTAAATGCGGACTTCATAGAAAGTGTTACTGAAAATTTTAATTTTGTGTGGATTATCCCTTTAACCCTGCAGTTCTACTTTATATGGTCACCATTATGGAGATATTGTCATATCACCCTGTAATGAAATCAACAGAAATTAACTCAAGTCAATACCAAAGGGGACTGAATATTTATGTCAGATTGATATTTCAGTTTGTCAGTTCTATGTAATAATTTTGTAATAATTGTATTTATTTATGTATTCATTTTATTTATTCATTTTTTTTTTTTTTTTTTTTTACTTCATGTGATATGGTGTGTAGGCTGATGTGAATAAAAATTTAAAGCATTTTAGCATAAGGCTGCAACATAAATAAATGTGTGGGGGGAAAAAAGAATACTATCTGAATGCACTCTGTAGAGCAGACCTGTCAAACTCAGTTCCTGGAGGGCTGCAGCTCTGCAGAGTTTAGTTCCAACCCTGCTCCAACACACCTACCTTATGTTTTCAAATAAGCCTGAAGGACTTGATTATCTGGATCAGGTATGTTTAATTAGAGTTAAAGCTAAACTCTGCAGTGCTGTGACACCCCTGGTCTACAAACCAGAATGACCTGTTTGTTTTTATTATATATTTTCTTCTTGGGAAGAGAGACATCTGATATGAGCCACCCACTTAATGCAAACAGTTTAAGAATATCAACAACTGCAGCACAATGTATTTTAGTGCTGTCAATTGATTGAAAAAAAAATCACACTTTTTTTTTAAAAAATTAATTGCAATTAATCCCACCTAACATTAGAGTTTTTAAATATACTTTTATACTGCAATCATTTCACATTCAATCTTCATATTAATGTAGTAGAAACAACATGAAGACTAAAATATTTGCTTAATGGCATATTTTTAATGACTGAGGAGAGTATCACTGATACTAATAATACTGATGTCTCTAGGACATAGTTTTTGTGTTTTTCCCCTAATATTTAACCATTGATTATAGCCATTCAATATTACAGTATAACTGAGAGATGTCAATTTTAACATTTATTAGACTCTAAAAAGTAGCAACTCCTAATTTAATTGAACTTAAAACAATATTCACATAAACCCATTATAATAAATGTCATATTTATGCCTGTGCTCTTCAGCAAGTAGGAAATATTCAAAAAATTAATAAAGTCATCAAACAATAAATTAATTCTAAAACACTAATTTCCTAAATATAGCTTTTTATTCTTTTGCACTTTATTACGCACTTATGTGTGCAACTGAAAAGCATGTGCTATGAACACAGTATACCATCTGACAGGACAGGAAAATGTATTTTTACTGACAGCATCTCACTGTTGTTCTACTGAAGCTCCCTCATCACCTGTACCTATTCTGTGCTCGTTTGACAGTGCCTGGCGCTGAAGTGAAGTTGGAGTGCATGTCTGAAAGTCTCCCATTTGATGTGATAGTAAAGAATTTCTGCCTCTAATTAAACACAAATCTCATCACAAGGAGACAGAAGCTGCAGCTGTGAGTGGGGTGACCAATTCAATTCCAGTCCTGCCTTAATTGCTTTAAATATTTTAAATGCATTAAACTAAAATAATAATAATAATAATTGCATGTGCTAACACGCTATTTTTAACAGTACTAATTTAAGTTGCAATAGAAAAAACTTGTACACTGGTTGAATTTAAAATGATTAACAGGTTCTGACATAGATCAGCGATGAGTGACAGAACAGGAGCACTTCAGGGGCCAATCAGATTTCATCTGGGCTGAGTGCCCCTCTGGCCCCACCCCTAGATTTGCCAGTGGCATAAACACATGATGTTTCATGCATTGCCTGTTTTTGTTTTGTTCTGTAGACTTTTTACTTGTATTTTTGTCCTCCTAACACCATTGGGCTAGAGTACTGTTAATCTGACAATGCCTAATGTCATTGTATCAGAGCGTTGAAAACCATGTGTCTAGCATTTGTAAAACTCCAGCTGTTCCAAAATGCAGCAGCTAGAGTTCTTATTAGAACCAGGAAGTACGACCATAAACTCTGGAACAATCTACCCAGAGTTGTTTGCGAGGCAGACACACTCTGTCAATTTAAATCTAGATTAAAGACCCATCTCTTTAACCTGGCATACACAATCACATTTCTATAATTCAAATCCGTTAAAGGATTGTTAGGCTGCATTAATTAGGTCAACCGGAACCAGGAACACTTCCAATAACACACGATGTACTTTCTTACATCGTAAGAAGAATGGCATCTATGTTAATTTTATTCTCTTTCATTCTTATTTCGAGGTCACCATAGCCACCAGATCCAGTCTGTGTCCAGATCAGATGGTGGATCAGCAGCAAGAGACGACGTCTAGAGCCCTGAATGTCAGCGGAGATTACATCAACTAGATGCGCCCCAGAGACAGATCCCCTGTGAAGACCTCAATCACCTCGACAACCATCAGCACAAGACCACGGGAACCCGACGAACCCTCTGCTCAATCTGACTTGTGTTGCAGCCTGGAATTAAACCACAACATACTGATTTTGTCTGTCCAGAGGAGAACTGGCCCCTGAATGAGCCTGGTTTCTCCCAAGGTTTTTTCTCCATTTCTGTCACTGATGGAGTTTTGGTTCCTTTGTCTTGTTTAGTTGGGGACACTTGACTGATTGCACAGACACTATTGGAAGAGAGCTGAACTGGATGATGACATCACTGAATCATCAATGAACTGACTTTAACTTAATTATTCTGTTATTGTCTTCTTGCATTATTGACAAACTATTTTCCTATTTAACACTGTAAAACTGCTTTGACACAATAAGTATTATATAAAGCACTATACCAATAAAGGTGACTCGATGTTGTCAATCACTGCCTGATTGCTGTTGCCTGTGAATTTGATAATGCTCAACACCACTGGATCAAAGCGCTATCATTGCCTTTTTACCATGCCAGTAAAGTTACTGGAATCTGAATCTGTCTATCGCTGACAGTGAAGTGGAGTTCTTTTAAACGGCTCAACCACAAACCAGATTTGACCGCAATAATACAAAAACTGACACTTCAAATCAACCTTAAAATGTCTTTAATAGTCTAAATACTGTACATGTCCAAATACATAATACAAGTAAGTAATTATGTTTGGAAACAATGTTCCCATCAACTAGGGAATACACAGGGGTGTTTATATATTTAAATATAGGGTTATACAGCCATGTAGTGGTTACACCATGGTGCATAATTTAGAGGAAATATTTAGTAAACATTTAGCAACAAAATAAATCCCCTTAAAACACAAAATGTTAAAGACAAAATATGACTGAACTAATATACTGTTATATATATATGGCTGAGCAATAACTGCCCCATCCCTAGTGATTTTGCCCACTGTCCCTTAAAATGTGCATGGACTTGATCCCTGCTGGTACCGAAACTTAAACCTGCGAACTTTGGGTTACAAGTCAAAATGAATGACCACCATGCATATAATGATGACATTTTTACATATCTGTGGTAATTTACCCTTTTCACATTTCCATTTTTTTGGTGATCAACTTTTTTTTTTTTTTTAAATGGAAGGGGGAACAACAGACATACCATCAACAGTTCACAATCTGAAAGCGACGACATTTCCTGGTTTATCAGAGGTGGAAGTCATCATACTTCAGTAAACTTCTATTGCAGTGTATAAATTGATAACAATTTATAAAAAAAGTGACGTGACATACAGCTAAGTATGGTGACCCATACTCAGAATTCGTGCTCTGCATTTAACCCATCCAACGTGCACACACACAGCAGTGAACACATACACCGTAAACACACACCCGGAGCAGGGGGCATCATTTATGCTGCGGCGCCCGGGGAGCAGTTGAGGGTTCGATGCCAGTCTTGGTATTGCCGGCCCGAGACTCAAACCCACAACCTTAGGGTTAGGAGTCACACTCTCTAAACATTAGGCCACAACTTCCCTTATGAGACTTATAATACATTATAACTATGAGAAATATAATCCTTTGTAAAAGTGGATGCAACATGTTCATTGTGTTATTAATCATCATACTCTTAAAAGCTATAACCACAAGTAAATATTATAATATATTAAAACTGTTCTTATGAATATTCATGAGATGATACAACATATTATAAGGTTTTTTATAATGCAATATGTATTCATTATAATCCCCTAAGAATACCCTTATAATGTATTATAAATACGGGCTTCAGAAAGTATTACTAAATTTTCTCATCATTTACTCTGCCTCATGTAATTTTTTTTAGTAAACTGTCCCTTTAATTGTACTTTTATCACAATAGATGCCTGCACCATATTGAGCGGCAGACTGATATACATGTGGGATAATCTTGGAGATACAAGCTGTTTCTGCTATCGATCTTATAGGAAATGTTAACTCTTTGCCTAATAAAAGAAAGGAGCTGGAGACACTTGAGATGAACCAGCGACTATACCATGAGTGTAGCCTTTTGTGTTTTGTTCAGACCTGGCTAAACAACAACTTGCCTGATGCATGTTTGGACATACCTGGCTTCTCTTTGGTGTGGGTGGACAGGGATGTAAAGGCGAGCAGGAAGAATAGTTTGGGGACTGGTTTTATTTGTGAACAACAGAAGCTGCAACCCTGGTCATATTATAGTGAAGGAGAGGATCTGCAGTCAGGACATTGAGCTCTTGGCAGTTGGTCTTAAACCTTACTATGTGCTGAGAGAGTTCTTACACATCATTGCCATTGTTGTTTATATTCCACCATGAGTGGCGGTAGCAGTGGCATGTGACATCATTCGTGAAACTGTCTCGAGGACATCCAGAGGTATTTATTGCAATATCGGGGGATTTTACTCTTGTTCCTCTCCCTACCACCACTTGGAAAATCAGATCAGAATCTGGTCTTCCTCCAGCCAATATACAAACCCTGTAAGGAAACTGCCGTACTTTCAGGAAGTGGACATTGAAGGTGAGTGAGTCACTTAAGGACTGTTTTGAATGCACTGAATGAAATGTACTGTTGGAGCCGCAGGAAAACAGTAGGGACATGGATATTAAAAGGATAGTTGGCAGTGTTACTGATTACATTAATTTCTGTTGGGACACTGTCATGCCAGTAAGGAATGCACACTGTTTTCCTAACAATAAACCTTGGACCACTAGTAACGTTAAGGCTCTGCCCATAACAGGTTTGATAGAGCGGCTAGTGTTTGCCCAGCCTCTGCAGGATCTACAGTACTTCCCTTACAGTCCCTCTTCCTCTCAACCTGTCCTCCAACCAATTCGCCCATATAGGTTGTTTTTTCAAAATCCCTGAAATATGACCCATGAGAGCGTATACTACAGTTGCACCCCTATCAGAAACAGGATGTTTTCATATTAATGTTTTGTACTCTTTTATTTGCGCTATAATTTGGGTTCCGTGTAGCTCAGTTGGTGGGGTATTGCGTTATACGACGATATATAATCATGTGATCATGCAATCATGTGTTCGATCCCAGAAAACGCACGTGCTCATAAAATGTATATGCACTATAAAACATGATTTCTGTGAGGGGTAGGTTTAGGGGTGGGGTCATTCGAATGAATTAGCCACCTAGTAAAATATGTACGAATTACTGTGAGATCGGTGTATGATTGGTAATGACAGTTACACGTCATTTCATGACTCCAGATGCAACACAACACTGTCATTATTTTTACGCCCGCTAGAGGGTGATTAACTTTAAAATGTAAATATAGGTCGTAATAAGGTGCTTGCACAAATGACCTATATGGTCATTTTTTGTTGGGGGACAGGCTCCTTCCTCTATATAACCTACAAATCTTCCTCCTATTCCATCACCCTTCTTTCATTCAGGCTGTGGATTCTCCATTACTAGTACCATAGGTGCAACTGCCTACAAACCTGGCTCCTCCTCCCTGACCTTTACAGTTGAAGGTCACAGCTTGGAAGGCTGCGTCCAGGGAAAGTGGCGGGCCCAGATGGTGTGTCTCAGAGATTGCTTAAGGAGTGTACAGCCCAACTAGCTGAACCTTTTCATACAGACAGGGAAGGCGCTGCTGCTATGGAAATCAACATGTCTCGAGCCAGTACCTAAAGCAGGGTATCTGAAGGAGATTATAGATTTTAGACCAGTTGCACTCACTTCAAACATTATGAAAACCATGAAGCGGCTACTCATCTGCATCTTAAGCCCAGCCACTTGATCACTTGGTTGCTTGAGTGAAAACTTGGACTATATTGTTTGGGATTGTGGTTACTAAATAAATGCATGTATGCAATCTCTTTGACACAGTACAAAGTCTTCTATTCTTATTTTCACAAGTTCACACTTACATATAATAAAAAGAGTAAAGGTTATGCATATTTGGCGTGCTGTCCAAGGGGAGGGATCCGAGCTCAGAATTTTGGCCCGAACCCATTGATTAAAGGTTATGTGTATTTGGTTTGGTCCACAGACAGGGTCAAAGGTTCACATTCCAACAGGACAATTACCCTTATAACAAAGTTAGTGGATTTAACTATATGCTACATGGCTAACCTGCTGCACTTCAGGTTTTGTTCTGTGTAAGAGATTGCAAACCATAGCTAGACCAATCAGCTGCGAGTAAAGTGAATGACATCATAAAGTCGATCCCCTTGTATAACTTGCATCAAATGAAAGCAATTCACAGTGACAGCATTTTAGGTGGCTTTCACACTGGCAATTTCGCATGAAAAATAAGTGATGTGAAAGCTGCAATGGAACTGTGGTGCGGTTCACCTGAATGTGAAAGAACTCAGACTCAGGTGCGCAATTAATCAGGAAGTAAAGGAACGTGCACATGTGTTTTGGCCGATGACAATGTCCTTAGTTCAACAAAACATGTAAGTGATGACAGTGGTGATGATGATATACCTTCGATACGTGTAAGAGTGAGCATGAAGTGTAATCGCGTATAGTGAGTGCAATCAGAGCAGCAAATGAATGACTCACAATCAGCTGTCTCCGCAAAACAGTCCGTGTGCAAGCCTTCATGCTAAGCACACACAGTAAACACAAGTGTCTTTCACTTTCCCACGCATAATAACACCAAATTTATATATATATATATATATTAATTTGGTGTTATTATGCGTGGGAAAGTGAAAGACAGTCGCCGGGAACAAATCAGACTCGGACTGCAGCAAATGTGCTCAGTGTGAAAGCCAGTGCCTGGATTTTGCTACTAATTATTTATTAAAATTACTTTTTATAAAGAAAATATAATCAATTGTTAGCAGCAAAGCCAGGCAATTTCATATCTAGAATGCTTTCGCTGTGAATTGCTTTAATTTGGAGAATGCATTAATATGAGCCTATTAAATTCATTCTTTCATCTGCATTAATACAGTAGAATTTCGTTCAAACTTTCATGGCAGCAGTTGCATTTTTTCTGTCTTGTAAATGGATTTAAATTAATGCTATTTCCATAACGATCTCTTATAAGAGTTGATAATCACATTTTGTGAGTGGATGTTTGCTGCTGTCACACTTTCAGATGCACACCTTTCAGAGTTAATCATGATAAAACTCCATGTCATAGACTGACTAACTGAATAAATAAATAAATAAATATATAAATCATTTTAGCATATGGCTACAAAATGTGAAAAAAAAAGTCTGAAAGCTTTCTTAATGCACTGTAATAAATGTAAGTATATATACCATAATTTAAGATTCAACCGAAATAAACTGGAATGGGTTTGTTTGGCTTTCCGTGTGCTGTAATGGTACTGTATAAAACACATAAGATGTACTGTACCGCGTGCGTCCATTTTCAGTTAACATTAGTTGTTCATTAAACCTATTAATGTGCCTGGAGTCTTTCAGTTTTGCAGAAGGGAGGCGTGGCTTACGCGATCATTGTCATACTGAGTTTCTCATGCAATCCAACTCAATGGAAATCTATATGTGAAAGGAAGGAGACGTTTAATTTCGCTGTGACTGGACTGCTCGATCGAAGACGGACAGATAACGGTTAGATAATGACGCTTTATTCATACTGCTCATTTCTCACCAGTCAATAGCATGTGCTGTGGTTTTAAAATGATTATTTGATATCGATGCGTGAATTGAAAGTTTAGGCTACGTTTGTAATAATGACAGAGCTGAATCTATTTTAAAGACGAGCTAAATTTTATGACGAACTAATGTCGAATTAATTTTAACTGAAGTAATTTCCTTGTTTGCATATACGCTCCACTGAGCTCCTGTGTTGTATAGTTCCCAACACTCTTCAGAATATCTTATTTGTGTTTGACTAAAGAAAGAAATGCGCATGAGACGATACCCAGCTTGCCAATTATCTGATGACCATGCCTTTGCAACTTTGTGATGCTTTTAGTAAGGAATTGCACATTGTGGATCAATAATTGCGTTTTGGTCATTTTAGTTATTTATAATAGGCCTATTTGTTATCGTCATATTAAAGAATTTTCAGTAATACAAGAAACAATGAAACAAATTATGTAGGTGAATGTTTAAATAATCACAATAATCAGGTTTATATTTCATCAATAATTCCAAATTATTGCATGTAAACCAATTATATGCATTAAGTAATTTAATATTGTTTGTTCCACATTTAACCATATTTAAATCATGTTCATACTTTAAAACTGCTTAAAATATATATATTATTTAGTTAGTATGCTACAATTAACAGATTTATGCAAATAAGGAATTTGAATAAATGCATTTTGAAATGCATGAATGCAAATAGTTAAACTTTGGCATGCTTATTTTTGTGTTTGAATGACAAATGCAGACACTAAATAGCATTAGCATTCACAATTTAAAAAAAAAAAAGAATAGACTACAACTGACTAGCTTTTTTCTTTCTAAAATAAATGTAATTGTTTTATCAAGGTCTAGTTTGAGGATGATTATCACAAAACAGTATTTTGTTTTTCAAGGTAAATTTGTGTGTCCTTCCAAAAGGGATACTGGGACAGTACACCTGATAACCAAGTGATATGAGTCTATATAATTCAGAATAAAGAGCTGCACTGGAGCTAAAATTCAGACTACACATTTGGCAGTAAAAAAAGCAAGGATTCTGAGCTAGGATGCAATAAAGTAACTCTAGTTCACTTCTCCCTTTGCTAAATAAAGTCCCTCAGGCCTTTATAAAAGTGTGTTACGGTGCTGTGCTGATTAACTCACACGATGAAGGGGTAATCCAAATAAACAGTCTTTAATTATAAATCCACAGAGCCAATAACCAGCAGAAACACAGGAGCAGATGTAACACACACAAAACATAGCAAAACAATAACCAGCAAAGGACTGGGCTGCATTTCCCAAAACCTTATTAACGCTACGTTGTTCTTAAGTTATACCTTAAGCTGTACCTTACCGTTAATATGTTTCCCCAAACATTCTTAGTTAAGGATACCTTCTGGAAGTCATACGTTCGTAAGGTTGGTCTGGACCAGTCTTAGCTATACCTAATCACTGTTGACAGTTCACAGTTTTTTACATCTCAGTCTATACGAAAGTAATTCTGAAGTATACACCCAGTGTTCAATCAAGAAAGAGGCTCTACTCTCTCTTCTCTGCTCTAGTAGCTGTTGATTATGTTTCCTGTGTTGCACTTTTATTGAGTAGCTCATCCAGTAACATAAATTAGTGATTTACACCAATATGTGATGCGGCTGCTGCGCAGTCAACCCTGGCTGTGGAGTAAATGAGCACTCTTACCTGAATGGCCCAAGGTGTTTTTATTATTATTATTATTATTATTATTATTATTATTATTATTATTATCTCTCTTCTGTTAAAGGGGTCATATGATGCGATTTCAAGTTTTCCTTCCTCTTTGGAGTGTTACAAGCTGATTGTGCATAGATAAGATCCCTAAAGTTGCAAAGAATAAAATCTCAAACCCAAAGAGATATTCTTTATAAAAGTTAAGACTCGTCCACGCCCCCATGAAACACCTCGTTTAACCCTTGTGCGCTCCTCATCTGAGAGTCACACTCATGGTCTTCGCGGTCAAAAGTAACCCTAACACCTGACATGTAACTTTTTTTTTTCTTCAGTAAAATCAATCTAATATATTTGTTCAATAATATTTTTTTTTCTTTTGTATTTTGAGAGAATTTCATGGTACTAAGTAATATGTATGCAATAATTATGATCAGTTTTTTTCCCATTGAAAAAAAAAACAAAAAACATTTTTTACAATTATTTTTCAATTAATGCAGTATTTCAGATTAAAATAGAGACTAGGTCTTTAAAATCCAATTTTTGAAGGCAGAATAGCACCTCCTGCTGAGAGCAAAAAATGTAAATCCTGTAATTTCATGGTATAACCACTAGATTCCTGTATAGGACTCTATAGAGAGGCTTGTGAATCCCATAGTTGTTTTTATTCATAATTGTTTACTTTTATTAGGTTGTGAATTTAAATGTATATTCTCAAAGGCATTCTCAAAGACTAATTTTTGTCAAGGTTTATATTTTTTGTTGTTTTAAATGTTCATTTGAAGTGTAGTTTTTTGCATTATTAATTAAAACATTCAAACCTGAACACAGAATGCAATTTGTTACACAAAACATTAAAATTCTAAAATATTTAACAAAAGTGAACAGAAATGCTTTATCACAGAACTGGTTTACACCACACATGTGTGGGAAAACATATTGGATCCATAGCCTTCTTAAAATAGTGGCTTACTGTGAATATACAACAGCACAAAATAAGGCCAAATCTAGCTCTATTGATGTTTGGCAGGGTTTTTTTTTTTCCTTCTAAAATACTGGATTATTTATTTACTGGATTATGTTGTTTTTTCCTTTTTGTACTAAATGGACTTATGATGTTATTTGTTTATGTAAAACACTAATAAAAAAAATTATCACAAAAAAAAGAATGCTTTATCAGAGCTTAATCCTGATCTGATCATTTCAGTCTTCTGACTCATTTTGGCTTTATGGTTATAGTCATACCAATTCATTTGTGTATGTATAATTCTGTATGTGTGTGTGTCTGTGAGTGTGATGTGAGTGGATGTATCCGTTTTACACTCGCGATGTTTAGAGTGTAACCCCTTCCTTGCCGTCCACTTTTTTACTGCATTGTAGTCGAATTATTGATTTTATTTTACATAGTTGCAGTGTTACAGCCACACCAGTTCAGAGGTGTGTGTGTGTGTGTGTGTGTGTGTTTCGAATCATGCCCTCAATTTTTTTGTGTGTGTGTTCACGTTCCAAGTGCCATAAAAGTCATCAAGTTTCGTACCATTCTAGTGAAGCTACGATTTTTCAAAATTCAAAATGTAAAAATCTCTGGTCAGAAATGACAGAAATGACTCCACATTTTACGGAGGTTGAGGACTGTTTCCTGTGAGAGTAGCCTACACTGCCTCTGTGCACAAAGGCTGTTTCTATAAAGTGGGGCAGTTCCAAATTTGAAAGGACAGTCTGGCATTTTATATTTAAAGAATTTGCCACTGATGATTCAAACGCGAGTTTTGAGCAGTGTAGAGCAGCGCTTGTTGTTGGTCATTTCTCTGATCACAAATGCAGACATGGTTTTGTGTTTACGTGGTGCGATATGCAACGCAATGCGTAAAAACACATTATAAGTCATTATAATCAGTAATTATGTCGCCACTGGATGCAACAAATGCCTCGTTTGTAATGGGTTTTATTGTTTTTTGTCTTGTCTCGCCGGTGTTCTGACCGAGACACACGTCATCACAGTATGGTGAGGGGTGTAACATTTCCTTCACACGCTCGAGGCATTCGGCCAATCACAACGCGTGGGATAGCTGGCCAATCAGAGCACACCTCGCTTTTCAGACCCATGAGCTTTGTAAAAATCGACGCGTTTCAGAAAGGTGGGTCATTGAGGAGAAACAATAATGTACATTATATTGAAAATAATGTGTTTTTTGAATCTTAAACCGCTTAAACACATTGCATTACACCAAATACACAAAATAATGTTCTTTGTAGCAGCATCATATGATCCCTTTAATCTTGAAATCATTTATGCAATGAAAGAGTAAGAAAAGCGGTGTTAGACTATAGCTCGAGCTGCAATGTTTCTCTAAATAACAGCGCATGTACAGCCGGCTTATAAAAGCTCTGTAAAATGGGTCTGTATAAAAGGTGTTTTATTGTGTATGAACTGGTTTTGAGGACTGCTTACTTGGCATTGCTCAAAGATCTGGCAAGAGCGCGTCTGTAGAGAGTATCTTATGGGGTTGTGTGGAGTATCTTTGACACGAGTAACCAAAGGCTGTAAAAGGAAAGCGTGTGCGGAAAGTCCTTATATGAGGATGGTCTGGGTATGTTTTTTGCAAATGACTAATCTCGTTCACGCGGACACTTATTTAGAGTACTCTAAATTCACTAACATTAGGACAAGCTTGAGAACAAATTCATGTGCAAATGTACGTGTTATGAATTAGGCCGCAAGTTTTCGTAATGAGTTCAAACGTGCGTATAAATGTGAATAATCTACGCAATTATTAGTGAATGAGACAACTGCTGCTTCTGTCTCTTTGTTCTTGACAATAATTGCATTTATTTAGATGCACGTCTTTATGATCACATCAAACGGGAGACTTTCAGACATGCACTCCAACTTCACCTCAGCGCTAGGCAGTAGTCAGACGAGCACAGAAAAGATACAGGTAAGGAGGTGCTTCAGTTGAACAACAGTGAACTGCGGTCAGAAGAGATGTTGTTAGGCCATATGTCAGTAAAACAAATTTTACAGTCCTGTCAGCCAGTATATTGTGCTTGTAATGCAGCCACATAATCCGTTATTAATCATATTGACAGACCAATCGGACTGAAAAGCCTTCATGTAAACACCTTAATAGATCCGACTGAGCTCGATCTGAATGAAATTTTGATCGGATTGAAGGGGGTTTATTCCTTTTTCTAATACGATTGAGAGTGCATGTAAACACTTGATTGGATTGACAACCAAAACTGAAAGGACTGCACATGTGCAATGATGCAGAAATAATGTCATGTTCCTGTTGAATAAAGTGTTGAATAAATGAGCTTCCTGTCATTATAAAACTCTCCTTTTACTCAGCATCTGTGAAGTGGAGCAGAAAAACGTCCCACCAGCCCTTGTTTTGGGTTCTCATCCACAGAATCGGGCATAGAGCGGCTATTTTACTACATGATAAATGTAAAAGCATGGCACAGTGGATGTGCTCATTATCTGCAAATTATGAACAGAAATTGATAAATATTCATTCAGAATGGTTATTATGCACAAACAGCGGGAAGCTCTATATGTGCTTATTATGAAATTAGATTGTTGTGTATTAGTTCATTATTTTTATTATTGTAATGATAAAAATTAAACTTTCATATATTTTAGATTCATTGCACACCAACTGAAATATTTCAGGTCTTTTATTGTTTTAATACTGATGATTTTGGCATACAGCTCATGAAATCCAAAATTCCTGTCTCAAAAAATTATCATATTTCATCCGACCAATAAAAGAAAAGTGTTTTTAATACAAAAAAAGTCAACCTTCAAATAATTATGTTCAGTTATGCACTCAATACTTGGTCGGGAATCCTTTTGCAGAAAAGACTGCTTCAATGCGGCGTGGCATGGAGGCAATCAGCCTGTGGCACTGCTGAGGTGTTATGGAGGCCCAGGATGCTTCGATAGCAGCCTTAAGCTCATCCAGAGTGTTGGGTCTTGCGTCTCTCAACTTTCTCTTCACAATATCCCACAGATTCTCTATGGGGTTCAGCTCAGGAGACTTGGCAGGCCAATTGAGCACAGTAATACCATGGTCAGTAAACCATTTAAGCTGGTTTTGGCACTGTCAGGTGCCAGGTTCGTGCTGAAAAACGAAATCTTCATCTCCATAAAGCTTTTCAGCAGACTGAAGCATGAAGTGCTCCAAAATCTCCTGATAGCTAGCTGCATTGACCCTGCCCTTGATAAAACACAGTGGACCAACACCAGCAGCTGACATGGCACCCCAGACCATCACTGACTGTGGGTACTTGACACTGGACTTCAGGCATTTGGCATTTCCTTCTCCCCAGTCTTCCTCCAGACTCTGGCACCTTGATTTCCGAATGACATGCAAAATTTGCTTTTCATCCGAAAAAAGTACTTTGGACCACTGAGCACCAGTCCAGTGCTGCTTCTCTTGTAGCCCAGGTCAGGCGCTTCTGCCGCTGTTTCTGGTTCAAAAGCACACGCCTGTGCACGGTGGCTCTGGATGTTTTCTACTCCAGACTCAGTCCACTGCTCCGCAGGTCCCCAAGGTCTGGAATCGGTCCTTCTCCACAATCTTCCTCAGGGTCCGGTCACCTCTTCTCGTTGTGCAGCGTTTTATGCCACACTTTTTTTCCTTCCCACAGACTTCCCACTGAGGTGCCTTGATACAGCACTCTGGAACAGCCTATTCGTTCAGAAATTTCTTTCTGTGTTTTACCCTCTCGCTTGAGGGTGTCAATGATGGCCTTCTGGGTTAACCTCTTACCCATGATTGCGGTTTTGAGTAATGAAGCAGGCTGGGAGTTTTTAAAAGCCTCAGGAATCTTTTGCAGGTGTTTAGAGTTAATTAGTTGATTCAGATGATTAGGTTAATAGCTCGTTTAGAGAACCTTTTTTATGATATGCTAATTTTTTGAGATAGGAATTTTGGGTTTTCATGAGCTGTATGCCAAAATCATCAGTATTAAAACAATAAAAGACCTGAAAATTTCAGTTGGTGTGCAATGAATCTAAAATATATGAAAGTTAAATTTTTATCATTACATTATGGAAAATAATGAACTTTTTCACAATATGCTAATTTTTTGAGAAGGACCTGTATATTTGTGCAGTGTGTGCATGTGACATAAACGTGCACTTCAACCCGATTACTTTATTTAGCGTTCATGTAAACTCTATATTCAGATTCATGAATCGGAATTAATTCAGTCCAGTTCTGCAAGTAAACCAAGTGCTACTGTCTCCCTCATCTAACACACCCGATTCAACTTGTCAGCTCATTGGTAAAGACTTAATGACCTGAAGCATGCCAGAAAAGTTAAAGAGTTGTGAGAAAATACAATGCGTGTCAGATCCGCGTCATGCTCAGCAGCGTCAGCTCTTAAAGCAGCCAAAATAACCTCATAACCAGCTGCTTTGATGGCTGCAAATCAAAGAACAAAAGAAAAAAAGAGGAAATCTATAACTTTTGTAGCTTTAAGGATTTATCTGTATTTAATTTAGAATTTAGTGTTTGATATCTTTATTAAATTTCTGTATATATCCTACTTGCTAAAGGGCACAGGCAGATAAAAATGAGATTTATTATAATGGGTTTATGTGAAGATTGTTTTAAGTTTACTTATATTAGAAGTAGTTTTTTAAAGTCTAATAAAAAAAAAACAAATAAATAAATGTAGCCCTCAATTATGCTGTAATGTTGAATAGCTATAGTTAATAATTAAAGTCATTAACATACATACATACATATGTACATACCCATGGTATCCCTTTAAGTATTTTTAAAGTTAAAAGTTTATCATCCTGTTTTGTAATGTCTTAACTTAATAATGAACACAAAGAATAAAACACAAAAAATTAAAACAAAGCTTAAGCATTTGAACACTTTATTTGAAATAAAATGTATGTTTTTACTCAACCATTTCAGAATGAACAATTTTTTTCATACACTACACATTTCTACACAGGATTGATTGAAGCAAATTTAGATCCATGTGAAAGCTCAAGAAGGCCTTTTTCCTGGTCTTCCTCTTTCAACGGCTCATCCACTAAACCTTTAAAGACTTGGGGTTGCTGCAAAGCCATCCGACTGCATTGCAGACAGGGGATTCTGTTATCTGTGGCTTCTTCATGAGAGAAGTGTACAAATGTTTCCTGTGAAAAAATTTACTTAATTTATAGTCAAATGGCCAGGAGAGAGAGAGAGAGATAAAGAGCTACATTTTAACAGCAAAATTCCCTAACACGATAAATCTTATTTGTATGAAGGGACATGCACTTGGAGGGGAAGAATACAATATTAATAGATTATCAATTGGAACCAAGACCATATACCCCCCCCCCATAAATAAATAATTATGTACAGTGTAAACACATTACTTTTAACCCCAAGTAAAGGAACATTTCATACTTGTAATGGGGGTTAGAACCACTTTTACTTGCTGTAATGAAAACCTACTCCAGAGAAGGGTTTCTATGGCTTTAGCATTGTTAACCCTTCATCAATAGATAGACAACCAGTTGCCTGCCTCATATTCCACTGCTGTAGACAGTCACTGCAAAAATAAGCACTGTATAAAAACAGTAAATTTAATTCATCATTTGACAGGATGTCAAAAATGTTTACAGGTCAAATGCTTACAGAAAACACAACAGTCAGGGTCAAGAAGAGAGTTTGATGTCCTCCCTGAGTAACTCCACCAGCTTCCACTCACTACCTCACCTGTGCCAGGACACTTGCTCTCCTGTGCTCTTCTCTCCTCTGTCTCTCTCTCTGCAGTTCAATCGCTCCCTCACCTGTCCAGGACACTGCTCTCCTGTGCTCTGATGTCTCTCTCTCGTTCTCTCCTCCATCTCTCTCTCTGGAGTTTGATAGCAGCTGCACCAGCTTTCAATCACTCCCTCATCTGTCCCAGGACACTTGCTCTCCTGTGCTCTTCTCTCCTCTGTCTCTATCTGCTTCCACTCCCTCCCTCACCTGTCTCAGAGCAATTGCAATCCTAAGGCAGAGCAAATAAACCATGCCTGTTAACATCAACAGCACAATGAATTTCAGCAAAAATGTGTCTATTAACTTGGAAGAATACAATATTAATAGATCATCAATTGGAACCAAGACCATATCCCCCCCCCCTCCAATAAATAAATAATTATATACAGTGTAAACACATTACTTTTAACCCCAAGTAAAGGAACATTTCATATTTGTAAAGGGGTAAGCACCACTTTTACTTGCTGTAATGAAAACCTACTCCAGAGAAGGGTTTCTATGGCTTTAGCATTGTTAACCCTTCATCAATAGATAGACAACCAGTTGCCTGCCTCATATTCAACTGCTGTAGACAGTCACTGCAAAAATAAGCACTGTATAAAAACAGTAAATTAAATTCAGCATTTGACAGGATGTCAAAAATGTCAAATGCTGACAGAAAACACAACAGTCAGGGTCAAGAAGAGAGTTTGATGTCCTCCCTGAGTAACTCCACCAGCTTCCACTCAGTCCCTCACCTGTCTCAGAGCACTTGCAATCCTAAGGCAGAGCAAATAAACCATGCCTATTAACATCAACAGCACAACAAATTTCAGCAAAAATGTGTCTATTAACTTGCATACTTTGTATTTTTTAAGTCTTTCCCCAGCAGGCTGATTTTCTCCAGAATAGTACTAAAACAAGAGAAAATGGAAACACTTATGAAAAATAAAGACAGGTTTGCAATCTTAACATTAAAAAATATGACACAGCAGGACATGCATACAAAATACTGAAGTACTAAAGTTTGGTTAAAACATTTGTAGACATATCTTGCATGACAGCAATACAAAAACACAACAAAGGGAAAGTGTATTGCCTTATATTTTGGCTGTCTTATTGTTTGTGGGCTTTGTGTAAAAAAAAAACCTAGCTTTTGACACTTTCACTAGGTATTTGAGTAAATGAAAACACAATACTTACATTTCAATGTGAATTCCCCCACAGAACATCCTCTATGTTCTTTGAATATAAACACCGTCGTCATCTGCGCACACGTGATTCTGGGATATGGTAGGGTGCAAAGTGACGCTTTCGAATTACGTCAGTCTTCATCACTCCACAGTGACACAATCGGCCTTGGAATGCGGTCTTCGGAGGGTGCAACCTGAATTGCAACAGCTTACGTCATGACACTGTGATGCAATTGCAGTTCAAATGCGGACTCCGGAGTCCATGCACTTCAGTTTGGGACACAGCTCATGTTTCTAGGAGATTCACAATCAATAGAACTGGCCAGCTGTTGTGGACATTCTAAAAACAAAATAATATTATTAAGTTATTTCTGGAAAAGACATGACAGCTATAACATCACAACATCTGTATAATTAGAATATGAAAGTCTTACAAAACTAACCTTGTTTTCAATCAGCTTCCATTGGCAATTGGTATGATCTGCTTGTCAATTTACTGCAACAAAATCAAACAGATTTTTAAAAATTATTTATAACCATAAAAAATTGCATAATATAGCTTCATTGTTCTAAAGCAAAAATGACCACTGACAAAGCAAAAACAACTTTTTAAATTCATAATATAAAAGAAAGATGCAGAATATTATGCAAATGAACAGCAAACCTTATATATCGCTGTTAGGTTGTGTGTTTTACCAAATTGTGCAGGCTAACTACAATTTACAAAAAGACTGCTATTAAATACCATTTATTGCCACTGTATATTAACAAATAACACACAAAGATCATATATCTCTGAAAGTGTGTTCCTTTATGAAGTTATTTTTTTGGTTTGTGTGTTTTTGTTGTTGTATCTGGTCCTTTTAAAAACACTGGGCAGTGGAAATTGTTGAAACAAGGTTTTTTTTCTTTTTTCTTTTTTTTTCAAGTAAAGTTGAGTGTCTCTGAATCATGATATACCTGTATAAATTTAAAAAATCTGCATAAAACATTGGTCAACATCAGAAAATATAACCACTGAAATAAAATACAGTGCCAAGTTAACAATCCATAAAGTGAGATGATTAAGTTCTAAAAACAGACGCGATAACGCACTTCATCACACAGCGCATTTACAAAAAATAGACTAGAGACATGTTTTGTATAAATTGCTTATCAAAAACAACAAACAAAACAATTAAAGGCATAAAATAAATACATTTGATTAATTAAATACCTTCTTACCATGATCTTATACGCCATTATTGTTTCTGTTGTAAACTCCGCCTACTTCCGACATGAGACTGTTACACCGCCCACTTCCGGCGTCAGACTGCTGGCCTGGCACTGTGGCCTCAGACTGTTGCGACGTAATGGTTCTGCAGTTGCTTATTATTGGTTTGCGCTGGTTCGTACATGGATAATGACTGATAAAATTGTTTTTACTAGGGGACAGCTACAGTGGATACTGTAAAATTCGTTAAATTTACTTACTTGACGATGTTGTGTCCTCAAAATGCCTTGAAGACTCAAATGCAGCCAAATTTGTGATTCCAAATCGCACCCGCAATCATATGCATGTGCGGATGTCAATGCGGGAGAGGTGCATCTGACTCCGGGGTACATTTACACTGCTGCCACGGGTAATTATTCCAGTTAGTGGTTCTTAATACAAATAAATAAGCACTAACAGCACGTGACATCGTGAAAATAGGGGAAAATATTAATAGTTAGTGTAACATCTACAGAAAAAAATATAACTGTTACCGGTGTATAACTGTAACCTGGCTGCCTTCTCACTAGACCTCTGCTTTGCCAGCAAAGTTAACTATATGCTAAGGATAAGATCCCTTGACGTGATTGGCTTTTGTATTTTTCATTGACGTAGCAAAAAAAAAAAAAAAAAAAAAAAAAAAAAAGAAAAAGGCTATTTCAAACCGCGTTTCTATGACTGCCTTTGGGAAACTACCGTTTTGAGGAGAAACTACTTGCCTTCAGTCATAAAAAAAGAAAGAAAAAAATTAAATATACTGTCTTTATATTTTTTTCGACATTAATTTGAAGACTGAAAGTGAAATTGTTTAAATATAAAAGTATATTTAATATGTTAATGTTAAATGTTAATGTTAGGTGGGATTAATTGTAATTAATTTCAAAAAAAAAATTGTGATTAATTAGTTAATTAGTTAAAATATAAAGCTTTCACTTATTTTTCTTATTCTGTTAGCAGATATTTTTCCTTGTTTTAAACAAAAAACTAAAAACATTTTGATGATTTTTTCAGAAAACAAAATTTTGTCTTTACTCATTTTGTTTTTCCAAGTAAACGCATTTTGATTCAAGAATATTTAGACATTTGTACTAGAAAACAACAAAAATACAAAGTAAGATTTAAGATTTAATTTCTTTATATATATATATTGTTATTTGATCTATTTTTCAGTTGGTTTGGTCTTCTGCATATGTCCTTCTGCTACTATGGTAAATCATTAATTGATTAGTATCTGCACCTGTGTTTGATTGGTTTGGACTGTCTATTTAAGTTCTGTGGTTTCCTCAGGGGGCAGCTGTGGCCTAATGGTTAGAGATTTGGACTTGTAACCTGAAGGTTGCAGGTTCGAGTCTCGTGCTGGCAGGAGTTGTAGGTGGGAGGGAGTAAATGAATGAACACTGGGCGCTGGATATATAGCTGCCCACTGCTCTGGGTGTGTTTACGGTGTGTTCACTTCTCACTGCTGTGTGTGTGTGTGTACTTGGATGGGTTAAATGCAGAGCACCAGTTCCGAGTATGGGTTACCATACTTGGCAAATGTCACGACTTTCCCTTTTCTTTTCTTTTTTCTTTTTTCCTGTTGTTGTTGTTGTTGTTGTTGTGTTATGGTTAGTTTTCGTGTTTGTCTACTTGTGTTTTTGAGGTTGGTAACAATATAATAACTTTCATTTATAAACCATTAAAAGACATTATATAATGCTTAGCAGATCATTAGTTAATAAATATTTACATAGCTAGAAATATGAGATATGTACTTAAGAAACATAATCTAATGATTAGCAGATCATTATTTGAAGTTAATAATCATACTAACAAATGTCATTCAACTTTCAATTCATGTGATCATGCACTTCTTGAAAATCTTCAAATAATTTTAACAGATGTTATACAATGATTTAAAGCTTTGAGATGCAGTTTGGGACAGGTTTGGTGGTATGGGTTGGTTTAAGGGTTGGTTAAGGGGTCAAAAGTGTACAGGGGTTAAATTGATTACTATAAGGGAACATAGTTCAATCTGTTTATATTACATTGTTTTGATAAATGAACAAGTATTTTCTTGAAAAAGATAGATTTGTTTTCTCCTGTAGTAATATCATGTTTAATGATATACAGTCGCATACTAATATAAGTGTTGAGGTAATAAAAACGTTTTGCACCCAAATTACAATGAGCATGATGTCTTTAGCAAACATTTAGCTAAACTTAAATAACCACTCTTTACACAAACATTGTTACAGCAGCTAAAAGTCCAATGCCCATAAAGATACTAAAAGATTAGTAATGGTTCAACTTTAGATTGGGTACTGCAAAAATATGAACAAATAATTAATAAATGATTTGTAAAGATGTGTAAATAGTAGAAGTCTAAAGAACAAATGGAGACCAAGTGATAACGTTGACAATTATTTTATCGCGCATTAACGCAGTTTATTATTACTATAAAAGTCCATTGCTCACTGGATCTGAATTCACATACAGACAAACCATGGGTCACAGGAGGGGAGGGTTGTTGATCAGTACTGGCTTGGGATGGGTGTCATCACGTGTTTCAACCAATTGAGAGCATTTGAGGAGGGCCTAAAGGGCCCGATATACTTCAAGGCAGTTCGCTTTCATTCTCCGTTTGGGGGCAAAAAGAGTTTTGAAAAGGCTGAGCGACGGTATACTGTTTCTGAACTTTACAACATCCCTGAGTTGCTGGAGGCAGGGTGAAGATTAATAATGTAAACATGACTCGCGACGCTCGCGTATGTGCCCTAAACACAACAACAATGCAATGATGGTGTATCTAGGTGTGAGATGGGTAACGATGGTCAGATTATAGACAAAAGAATATTGATTAGCAGCAGTTTAGAGTCAAGTTTGCAATACAAACGAACCATTCCATTTCAATAATCAGTCCTTTATGGGAAGAGTGAATGGCTCATAGTCTGAAAACTTTAGAATGAGGTGGAAAAAAATATTGGAGTCAGTTTGTTACTTTATTTTATTAGTGTTCATTTATTTTATTAAACTGGATAAATTATTAGACCTTTTTATATTTTATGTCGTGTCATGATTTGATAAAAACAAAGGTATATTATTGTATGTTCCTGTGGCATTTCATTTATTGTATTCCTTTTAAATACAACAACAACAGCAGCAGTATAGTGTAACGTTTATTTGAAACACATGTATTTGGAACTTGCTACATTATATCTTTACTCTTTCCTTTCATTCTTTTCATGGCTTTGGAAAACTTGCATCTGATGTTTCTCTACGTTGCTTTTTGCATAACTCCGGGTCATCGACACCAAGCTTTGTTGCAATTTCTTTCTTGGAATTAAATGCTTTCCCTGAATCTTTAAAAATCTCTCCGCGAGCGATCGTATAGGTGCTGATATATCTGTGCCAGCTCAGCTACTCAACACTCCGGTGTATTTATGCTGGTAGTGACTTGGAGATGTTGTACTCCTGCCGCTTGACCTCCGTTGAATGAGAAATGACCCGGGAAAAATATTGCACGTCAAAGAAAGTGCAGTTTTAGAACACACTCACTGATTGTGTAACCGCCACGGACCAGTGGAAGCTCAAATGTGTTTAGGAGCCAAAACTAACCAGTGGAAGCTCAAATGTGTTTAGGAGCCAAAACGTACTCCCCCAGAAAGTTCACTTTGGTGAGCTGTTTCGAACCGCTGAAACGAACTCAAAAAGAACTTCGTTTCGGCCTGATTTTGTTCGAAATGGCGTCATATCAGTTCATTCTTCGATTTAGTTTGAAGTATATCGGGGCTTTAAGACTGCAGCAGCGCTCACACTTACATTTATGCATTTAGCAGACACTTTTATCCAAAGCGACTTAAAGCATTCAGACTAACATTTTTTTACCTAACCTTTTTCCCTGGGAATGGAACCCACAACCTTTTGCGTTGCTAACACAATGCTCTACCACTGAGCCACAGGAACACACATGAATGCTCCAAATAAAATTATTTAGGCTAAGCATCAAAATTCACAAACCACTATCCACTGTTATTTTTAACAGAAAAGAATGGAATGTGCTCGTAATCACAACTTCATAAGAGGGAAATAGGAAGTTTCCAATAGCACATGAAGATAGCAGAGAAGCGTTCTCACCCAGCACAGTGGAGTGCATCATTTTGTTAACTTTGTAATTTATTATTTTGAGTTGTTTGGGATGCTGTGACACACGGCCCTCTCACAGTATATACCTTATCATGCAGCACGTATCATAAGTTCTGCACTCCGGCGTGGTTAGTGCTCACACTCACTGATCTACAGTATAACAGAACTGTGCTCTGGCCCACCTCCTTCAATCTAGCCAGGAACGGCTAGACAAACCGCTCAAAATGGCTAGTGTGAGTACACCCTTAGTCTCTATCCACTGGCGCCGAACTTACCCATCAAGTGTCTGTTGCGTTGGGTCCCATGATAGTGCAGGTCTCTACTCGGAAGGATCCTGTTATAATTTTTTGATCGAGGCACTGGACTCTGAGCATAACTTGTTTTTCTATAACAAACTATAAAATATTTTCTATAAAAAAGTTAATGCCCTGGTAATGGCAAACAGTTTGTTTCATATTTAATTTGAATACATTAATGATATAAGTTTAGATTTACGAGAAATATTATAATTGCTACTATATAAAAGGGATACTGCTGTAAAAAAGCACCTTATTTGTTTAAAGTGTTTGAAAACCAAATGTTATTGCAATTTAGTTCATATAGCAGTACTTTTAAATGAAAAAAGTGCACAATACACTACTTTTGAATGCATTGTTGAATTTTGTGCATAATGCGATTAATCGCAGACAATCATGTGGTTAATTGCGATTAAAAAGTTTTTTTTTAAATCGTTGCTCAGCACTATTAAATAGCAAATGCATTTGCGGCCATTTGTGCGCCCATGGGCGTGCTGGTCTGAAACCGAGGTGTGTCTAAGCGCATTGCTGGTGCGTTGCTATTTTGACTGCAACTAAAATAGACTGCCCCATTGACCAACAAAAACCTTGGTCTAAAAAAAAAAAAAGTGACATAAAGCCAAGTATGGTGACCCATACTCAGAATTCGTGCTCTGCATTTAACCCATCCAAAGTGCACACACACAGCAGTGAACACACACACACCAGAGAACACACACCCGGAGCAGTGGGTATCATTTATGCTGCGGCGCCCGGGGAGCAGTTGGGGGTTTTGGTGCCTTGCTCAAGGGCACCTCAATCGTGGTATTGCCGGCCCAAGACTCAAACCCACAACTTTAGGATTAGGAGTCAAATTCTCTAACCACTAGGTCATGACTTCCCCACGGCTTAAAGTCTGGCACAATGTTTTTTCTTTGTTATTTAATGAGCGCGTTAGTAACTATATACTATAGGTGGGTGCACAACACACATACACTTTGTTTATTACACACACAGGGATGCTCAGCAGCACACAAACATTTGTAAAAATGAAAAATGAAATTCCACTGTGTAAATAGCAAACCCGCCATGGCGCGAGCGCAATTGGCTTTTAAAGGAAATGGGAGATGAGAATCTGATTGGTTTATGGCACTCTACACCCAAAACACACCAATTACTCATTAAGAAAATAGGGACTACCATTTTAGACCATGCAACGGGCACGCCGACCATTTTTTCCGTCCTTAAAATTGTAAAAGTGAATTCGGACACACCCTAACTGCAATTGCGCCATGCACTTTAGACCATGTGCTTAGATCGTTAAAATAGGGCCCATTATGTTTTTTAAGGATTTTTTAAATGAAGCTTTTAATCATTGTAAACCATCTGTCAAAATAATTTGATATTTAAGAAGTGAAGATTTTTAAAAAGGGGAGAAGCGATTAGTCAACAGAAGAGACGGATGGCAGTGCGAGTGTTTTGTTTAATACTTGTTTGAAGATTAAATTATTACTTGCTGCTAGGAAGGAATATTTAGTTTTCTATCTATTTCTACTTTGTATTTTCGCTTTAGTTTGTATTTTTAATTGCTCTTACTAGTAATTTTAATAATTGCCATCAGCTAAGAAGTAGCCTGTGTTATTTGCATTGCTCCCTTTCTGCACTTAACTGTAGTTTCGATTTGAGCAATTGCCCTGCTATAGGCTATTGGCTGTGCTAATTAGAAGGTGGCTACAGCTGTTTTCACTTTAGTGTCTTAGACTGTGTATTTATTTGATGTCTTCCACGTCAGCGGAAGCATTGAGCCCTTGTGCTCAGCCTCCTTGTGTGAAGACCGATGAGTGTAAAGACCTGCAACTTTATCTGCGCAACTTTAACCCAGCAACGAAACCGGCAACGCACTTAAGTATTATTTTTATCTTCCCTTTACAGACTCTCCTTTCCTGTCCTCTCTTTTCAACCTCTATGGTGTGTTTCCAAAACATTCCGGCTGTCTCTTGACAACTCTCTAACGTCACACGCAGATGGCAATGCAATCTTGGTAACATGCATCATATCTCTACATCCTCTACTGCACCTCTTTCTTTCTCTGTGGGTCTCTGGAATTGTCAGTCAGCTGTCAACAAAGCAGATTTAATTTCTGCTTTTTCTTTACAATCCACACTGACTGAGACCTTGATTTGTCTTGAAGACTCAGCAACCCCAGCTGCTCTAGCTAACAATTTCTCTTTCTCTCATCAGGATGGCCGGGGTGGGGGCACTGGTCTGCTCATTTCTAACAATTGGAAATACTCAACCCACTCTCCCCTATGCAGTTATAACTCATTTGATTCTCATGCGATTACTGTAACAGCTCCTATAAAACTAATTAATTTACCGCCTTCCTCCAACCACCTTCCTAGAGAAGCTGGATTGGCTGCTGTCCTCATTTCCGGAAGATGGCAGTCCATTTATAGTCTTTGGCGAATTCAACATTCATCTGGACAAGCCTTATGGTGGGCGTGTAGTGGGCATTCTGGCGCACTATGGCATATACGTAAGACCCTTCAACGCATAGTGAGAGCAGCTGAGAAGATCGTTGGTGTCTCCCTCCAGGACATTTACAGAACCCGTCTCACTTGCAAAGCCCTATGCATCGCAGGTGATCCCACTCACCCGTCACACAGCTTCTTCAGTCTGCTGCCATCAGGGAGGAGACGGTGGAGTCTCCAGGCCAGGATCAGCAGACTGAAGGGTGTTGGGGCAAAACTCAATCTCGCCTAGGGCAACCAAAGGGCTAGAGCCGGCCCTGAGCCCAAGCTACACTCAGTGGCCATGTGATGCTTATGCTCCATGATACTGGTACAGATTCTGTGTAATGAACAATTCTTTGTGACTGTAGATTTCGAGCTGGAAAAGACATTTAGTTCCAACTTTAAGTGAACTTTAGTTCCCAGGTCATCTACAAGATGGATTAAAATGCTGATAAAGTCAAGAAAAGATGAGACATAAACACATGACAGTATGACTGAAATGTTGAAATGTAAATAAATAATAATAATCGTAAAATAAATAAAACACGTTTATTCTGTGGCACCTAAAAAAATTATTTGGCTCCTAAGTTTTTTTCTTATAGGAGCCAATGGCTCCTTACTCGATTTTTTTGTTTGGAGCCCTGTCCCTCCCACCTCTGCTTCAAGATTACGCTGTATAATGGCTTAAAATAATTTGATAATGTGCTGTATCCTACAGAAGCAATACCTCTTGGAGAGGACACAATCTTGTTAAACAACATTTTTAAACTGCGACAGTGTTGAAATTTTAGGAAATGTCTTGGGTGGTGATCTCTTTGACCCAGTGTCTGACTTGCAAATATTTAAAGAAATTATGTAATATTTCTTGGAATATTATATGTCTGGGATAGAAATTCAAAGGTCATTAAATAATCATTGGCATACAAGTCCTCCAGTGTCTTTATACCTTTAATCACCCATGCTTTTAGGTTATTATTAGTAATACCAGGAGGTACAATGGGGTTTTCCCTAAGAGGTAAATGTCTAAGTTGAACAGTAATAAAACTGCATAAATTATGTGATTCCACCCATGCAGAAAATGTATTATGTATTAATGGATTTTTAGTGAATGTAGATAAAATACTTTTTGACCCCAAAAAAGGAACCACGTTTAGCTCATCTCCTATTGTTCTATAACTGTTCATTGAGTATCAACTTTATCAGGGTTCATCCAGATCCATGTAGGCTAATTAATAATGTCTAAAACTGGGAAAGTTCAGTCCACCTTATTCGGTGCTTGAAGTTTAAGTTTTAGTCTCGGGTTTTTGCCTCTCTACAGAAAGCCCGAAAATACTTTGGTTAGTTCCTTAAAATAAGACTTGTGAATGTTCAAGGGGAGACACTGAAATTTAGACACATTTAGGTAAAATGTTAATTTTTATGACATCGATTCTGCCTATTAATAATAAGGGTAAATCTTTAAGTTTTTTTGTATCATCTTTCACCCAGTCCAGAAGTGTGGAACAGGTGTGTTTTTTTTTTTTTTTTTTTTTTTTTTAACATAACATCATATGTTAAATCATTGTGAATACCTAAATATTTAAACCCACTAGTGCACAGTGTTAGTGGTTAAACTAGTGGTTGAACTCTTCAGGTATATTAATAGGAAATGCTTTTTAATGTTATCTTATCCAGGGGTGTGAAGCAACAAATTTAAAATACTTACATTACTGTAAGTTTTTTATATCAGAAATTGTGTACTTACTTGAGTACATTTTAAGTGATGTATCTGTACTTTTACTCTGCTATTTTCCTTCCATTTGTGGTTGTTACATGCTTGTTTTAATTTTATTTTTACTGAACTCTCATATGAGTTTCTAATGGTTTTGTATTCTTTGCATTGTTCTAAACTTTAATATTTTATGTACAACAATAGCTGTCTCTGTGGCCTTACACCTGATTTTAAATCTATTTTTCAAACATTATAATTTAAATGGTAATGAGTATACCAAGAATAACTCTTTCATCTTTTCATCACTTTTTATCATAATAGTTTTCAGTGTTGTTTTGGTGTATTTTAAAGAGATGGCAGTCAAAATAAAACTGCTCGATGATAGATATTCTCCATTCATTCTGACAAACAACAAAAGATAATTTGAATTACAGTATGTACAGTGTTTTCTAAATGTTTACACTGCAGTGTACAGCATTTATTATAAATGGTAGATTCTGCAACTCACTACTCATGAGTACTTTTAAATAAGATACTCTTACTCAAGTAGTTTTTTAAACAAGTACTTTTTACTCACACTGCATTTATTTGGAATGCAATGGTACTTTTACTTGAGTATATTGTTTCTTTTTTCTTTTATTGTATACTCTTTCCACTACTGCACTTGTCATAATTCAGTTTATAGCCAGATATATCACTGTATTCCTTACATATATGTAGTAAGGGGGGGAATAGAGGATTGTGAATTGGTCAGGTATGTTATAAGATCATCAGCATAAAGGGATCACTTGTGTTCATTACAGTGTTCATTTTGGCAGGCATTTTTAATTTAGTCTTAGTTTTTACCTTGAGACGAAAATGCTTGATAGTCTTAGTCACATTTTAGTCGTTTGAGTCTTTTATAGTTTTAGTCAATGAAAAGTCATTGCATTTTTGTCAACTTTTAGTCATTACTTTTAGTCAATAGTTTTAGCCAAACTGTAGTTACCAAAATTTATTTTGGTAGCTATTTTTATATGTAGTCTTTAAACTAAAATAATCATTAATTCTTCTCACTTTAGACCAAATCAATTAAGCTTAAGAGAGATTTGAATCAAGGACTGAATTTGGAAAAACTTTTTTGGGTGGACTACCCCTTTAAGTGAAAAAGGAGCAACGTATAAAAATATCTTATATATATATATATATATATTTCAGAAGCACAATAAGACAAATACAATAGATATACAAATTAAACTATTTTTTTCAGATACAGTAGGTTTTACTTAACATGTATACATTTATTTAACATCTTTTGTTGGTTAACATTAATGACAGATAGGTATTTAATTTGGAATGCTTCATTTTAAGACGGAACGCATGCATTAAATACTGATACATGTTCAGTTTTCACCCACCTGTTCACGTTCACTTATTCCATAACCTACTGTATTTACGTGAGATACTCTACACGATAAACATTTGGACTGCTGTGTGAGAACTGAGGCAGTGGAGCATGCGCGCAAGAGAGAGCACTTCTAACAGCACGATTCCACCTATCCCGCCTTCACTAACTTAAAGTTAATCGACAACAAATTGTGACTCCCGGGAAAAACGGGACATATGGTTACCTTATCCCTACCCCTTCGGGTGCTGAGGCCATTGTTTCAGATCGCTAGTTCGCGTTTTATTAGCCTATCCATCCACTGCGGCTGCTGTACTGACTAGATATGCAAACGCCCCTTATCCGATCGCAATCCAATGACAGGGATATGGAAAGCCAAATTGGTCAGAATTTGCATGCTGTTTACCGCTGTATTAATATTAAACCGCTGTTTTCATAATGCCTCCAGGCGTTAAATATGCGCTGTTAGGTGATAAGTTAATGCCAGGTCGCCACCACACGTTTAAATAATGCCACACGCCGACCGACGTTAAGTTAAGGCCACACGCCACTTAAGATGCAGATTTATTTGCTCATCTACATGGACACTCCTCTCATGGCTACGAGGACTCTACGGCAAGTCAGAGCATCCAGTTTGCAAGAGCGCGAAGATGGCAAGGACAGCCCTTACAATTCTAGATATAGGATATATCTATAAAAATGCCCCTGAATGAGCTTTTGTCTCATAAAGTTATCACACCAGGCACGAATGAGTGCAAATTTGGAAATGATTTTATACAACAGTTAAATTAATAAGAAAGTAATATTATTATTTTATTATTATAATATATTTTGAGTAGGCTATCATTTCAATTTAAAAAAATAGTTGGGGATAGTTTCACAAAAATAGAATTTCTGTTTATTTACATTTACTCACCCCGATGTTGTTTCAAATCTTATGTCTTTATTGCTTTTGAGGAACATAGGAAGATATTTTGAAGAATGCTGATAACCAAACTGTTTTAGTCTATAAATATATGTCGATTCAGATGAAGCTTCTGAAACAAAAGTATAGCATGTGTAATTTTAAATTAAATATTAATTTTTAAAGCAACATTTTTTTTTTTTAAACATAATATAAACTGAAATGATAATCAGTGCTGAATTAAGCCAAGCTGGGGGGATCCGTAAAAAAAAAATAGACTTATGGGAGTCCCCCTGATATTTTATATTAGTATCAACAACAAAAAACTCATGCAGTTAGGATAGTAAAGAAGATTAAAGAGACGGAGTACAGGGATTGAAGGCAATAAATGCTTATTGGTGCACCTCAGATAGTGAAAGCAGACTGCAGTATTGTCATTCATCATAACAAACAGTGTAGAGACGATGTAATAATAGATTCAGTGAATTTTTTGCAACACTGCAACACCGTGGCAAAAATCTGCCACCGTCACAGCCCTAGTTCAGACACGGGCCTATTTTAGACATCCATCAATTAGTGATGAAAAAAAAACTAAAAATTTGCTGCACTGCTGGAAACAAAATGAGACTGTCGAGCTGCTCTTGACAGTTGCGGTAGCACGGTGTTTAGTGTCCCTCAGCAGCAGCTTGTATGGTGTGTGCCATCAGCGCAGCTGAACAGTTCTGCATTCAAATGAACGCAAGCTTGCCGCAAAGCATTAGAAAAAGTAATTACCATAAATGTGTTAGGGGGAAATAGGAAGGAGATATTTGAATATTTACTAATTAACTAGTGTTTTCTGAGTCGGTGTCGCAAGGATGAAGTTGCCGATACTGACTTGCCATCTCCTCATTAGATGTGCCTTTAGAGATAAGTGCATCTTTATGATTATGATTATAATGAAAGAATTTTTGTTTTTGATTTGTTTTCTTTTGTAAATTAGTAATTTAAGCTTTCTATAGATATATTTATCATGTCTGTGAGGCCTGTATTTGCTGAGTTTTGATTTATTCTTTCTTATAAAAGCACAACGTTTTGTTGTTATTGTGAGTGCACACAAACAAAAGTAGACCCTTCACAGTCCTGAATGATGTATTATTCTTACCTTTATGAGCAAAAATGTTGGCATATTCACTGAAAAAAATGCAAGTGATCGCGCTGGTGCCTCCATGTCCTGCAAAGCGCGCTTCAGCTTTCATTCTCCGTGCAAACGGAATTGGATATAGCACACATTTAACTAGGTTTAACGTTTAAACATTGTAATATGCTTGTTTTATAGCTATAGATTTTATTTTAGGCAAGTCATGCTAATTTAAGAAGGCTAAATTGATCAAATATAGGCTCACTGTCTGCCGCTGGGTGCTTGGTCGTTGCTTTAAAAAACAAAAACTTATATTTAACAAGCAAAAACTGCTCCAAACATTTTTCTAAGTTAACTTAATAAAAATAATAATAATAATAATAATAAACAAAACAAAATTTAATGACTTTGCCATTACAAACAAAATTGAACTATTTTAATAGCTGCAACAGTAGTATAAGATGTTTTGGGAGAAGGGGGAAAAAAGACAGTCTCATCTCGGGACGGTAATTCTGATAAGCTGTCGGACACGGGGCCAGTCTAAGCCCTAAATTTAAAGCCCGTGCAGGGCTCTATGTGCAATAGCCTAGTTTTCTACAAAGTCCCTCCTTCTGACAAGCACAGTCTGCTATGATTGGCCAACTGACACAGTGCATTGTGATGCAAGCGCTCGTCGGAAATGTAACACCCCTTTCCATAATCGCAAGCTTCATCTCTCAAAATGAATGTAAAGACAGTTAATAATGTCCTCAGTTTTACCATCAGTTCAAGCCCAAAAGGGGAACAGAGTCGCGTGACACACAGTGATGAAGCTTGAATGTGTTTGCAGTACACAAGCCACGGATGGTTAAGACAGCTGACTCCACTGTGTGACCGTCTCTCTCTCTCTCTCTCTCTCTCACACACACACACACACACACGCGCGCAAAACTCTGCATTTGAACAGTCTATGGCAAATACTTAAACTAATTACAAAACATACTTACAGTAGCTGATTCAGGAGCGTCAGATTGTCGTAGCAAAGTCTGAATGACCTCCTCTCCTAGATTCATGAAACGGTCATCCATAAAATGTGTTGCTGTTCTGTTGTAAGTAATCTTAAAGATTCCTAAATGCATCTACTTTCGGAAAGCCAAATAAAGTGCTTTTGTTTTCTCCTAGATACACATAGCATCTCCCTGACATGACTGCTTCAACACTAACTGTGTTACTGAAACCACGCCTTCTTTCTTTGCGTGAACATCTGAGCGGCATTACACAAATCTTCCCACATCGTGACGTAGAGATGTGGGGCATGTTAGAACGAGCCGTTTTAGAGGGGCGTGGCAGAGTCTCAACTTTGATAAAGAATATCTCTTTGGATTTGAGACTTTAGTCTTTGCAACTTTACAGATTTCCTTTATTCACCAAGAGCTTGTAACACTCCAAAGAGAAAGGAAAAATTTAAATCGCATCATGTGACCCCTTTAACAGTCTATAACATAAGTCACTAAAAGGCGGACCGTGGTCCGGGTCTGGACCCAGATGCCGTCCCATACGGACCCGGACCTACAGCCAAAACGGAAGGTTATGATATGATTTAAAACCTGATAGGGCGCTTCTATTTAAGCCACTTATGTAGTCTTTACTGGAGCTTGTGCCCCAGTAAGATGGGTCTATTGACACCCCTGGTAGCCATAGCTGGGCAGAAACTGATTCATAATCTGGATAACGTAATCAGACTCCAAATATTAAGTACTTTTAATTAGATTAAAATACATTTTTAAATACTTGTAATCAGAAAGAGAAAGAGCTTTATTGCCAAGTATGCTTGCACATACAAGGAATTTGTTTTAGTGACATAAGCTTCCAGTACACAAAAGACAACAACACACAGTCAAAAAAATAAAAAATAAAAACCCTTTGCAGATAAATAAGTGTATAAACAATTGTGCTATAAATGATAATGGAATTGGATTGAGTAAGATGCAGGGATGTACTAGGATGAAGGGGTAACAAATAAATATAAGGATATTGCACATTTTTATTGTATAAGTGGGGAACATTTAACTGTTCATGAGGTAATCAGACTACAGTTACTTTTTTATTGATTACATGACTACATATTCACACAACAGCAATAAATTATTTATAATTGATTGATTCTCCCTACTTCCTCTTTTTCATCTTTTAAATGTTTCTTTCTAAAATAGCCTAGTGCTAATATACATTCATAAAGTCCTCCAGTTTTGTGAACATTTTGTGAAAGACCAGTCACTAGTTGGGTGATGAAACTACACAGACAATTGAGAGGCCGCACAGCATTTGACCACTGGATTTACACAAATCATTTTCTCAGCATTTCATCATTGAGTTAACTACTGATGAAAAGCATTAATGTTTATTTGAATTATCACTCAGTAGGTCATTTAACCATGTATTACTGTCTCGGGAAGACTTTTGTCTTTCAAACATATTAAAATGCAGAAATTCACATATATTATTTACATTGAATGCATTCACAAACTGTTTTTGTCAGCAAAACCTCTTTCACCTAATATATTTACTTGAATTACCCCTGAGATTTTAAGGTATAATTTCAAGATTAAGTAACACATTTGAATGCTCATGGTTCTCTGATATTGACTAACGCTAAACATAACATGCAGGTAAACTAATTAAATATTTCATTTTTAGCAAGCGTTTTATCTTGATTATTTTGAAATGATTTTTTTAATTTTAATTTTTATCATTTAATTAATTATTAGCTTTACACAACTCACAAACCCCCTTGCAGTTCCTTCACAAACCACAGTTTGCTAAACCTTGAGGTAATGTAATGTTTAATGCACTTTATGTTATTAATAACAATGAATGGAATATATTTTCTTTTTTTTATCAATATAGTGCAAGCTTGCCCTATTTAAATCAATGTGATAAAAAAGTTTGGTCAAAAGTAATCAAAAAGTAGTCTAATAATATTACCTTAAATGTGTAATGTGAAGGATTACCTTACTAACTACAATTTTTGTCATGTAATTTGAAATCAGAAACAGATAACAATTTTCAAGTAATGTACCCAACTCTGCTGGTAGCACGGTAGCACCAAAGATGAAAATGAACACCTGCACTGAAAAACACCCCTCTGTCAAGCTCCTGAAGTTTGCAGATGACATCAGAGTCATCGGTCTTATCGAGGACTGTGACGAGTCTGCATATAGGCAGGAGGTTGAGCAGCTGGCTGCCTGGTGCAGTCTTAACAACCTGGAGCTAAACAAGCTCATAGGTTCCAGTCTCTCAGGACCTAAAGTGGGAGTGAGGGGCTTAACCAATAATTGAGGTAAGCGGCCGCTTAGGGCCCCTGGGAAATCAAGGGGCCCCATCTGATATTGGCAAAACATATTTGGCAAATGCTCCAGTGTGTATTTGTGTTCTGGAGAGCATCAAAAGTTCAATCCCCACTCAACACACTGTGTTTTTGTCGAGTGCTGAGTTCTGCAAGCTGGTAAATCCTCTCATTATAAATACGATGTAAATAAGAGATTGATTGTGCAGTGAAGACAGCTTCACTGTAGAGCGGGACGTCGTAAGATTGCGATGAACTAAAGTGAATGACAGCTTTTAGTGATTATAGAGGGAGCGCAGTTTCTAGGCTGTATAATCCTGTCTGACTGTCTCAGAACCGATATATTAACCTCAGAGAAGAAAGTATTGTGTTTCGTCTCATGATTTTATTTGTCTTGATGTTTCAAAATGACTCGCTTGTCTGTTTTTCCTATGATCACCGGCTCAAACTGCTGCGCTCTCATACAAATGCAAGAATGCGATGACTGGAGAGTTTTGCTTAATAATAGATTACATTAGAATGAGTTGCAAGGCTCTATTGCTAAAAAGGCCCAGCAGAGGTTGTACTTCCTTCACCACCTGAGGAAGTTCAACCTGTCACAGGATCTGATCACACAGTTCTACTCAGCCTTCACTGAGTTTGTCCTGTGTTCATCCATAACTGTCTGGTTTGGCTCAGACATCAGGAGATTATTATTGCCCCTCTGCCCAACCTCCATGAACTTTACACTTCCAGAGTGAAGAAAAGGGCTAAGAAAATCACCCTGGACTGCTCATATCCAGCCCAATTTCTCTTTGAACTGTTGCCTTCTGGTTGGCACTACAGAGCACTGAGTGAGCACCAGAACAGCCAGACGGCGGTTGGCGGTTGGTTTGTGGCCCAATGTATGTTATAATACATTGTGTATACACACACTAAACAAAAAGTGACAGCTTTTTAGAATTTATGAGCACTCTTTGCAAGCTTTCTTGTTTCAGCCACACACACGTTGCAAAGTTTGGCATGACGTCTGCATATTTATGCGGGATTCACTCTCGAAGTAGCAGTGATTTACATAGTGATAACCACAGCAACACATGGGACAAAATATGTGAAAGTGTGCATTAAGACTAGAGCACCCTCACTGATTTTTATTTCTGGAACCTGGTTGATACGCTTTCATTGCAAAACTATAAAAAAAAACAACAAAATACAAATGCACTAAATAAAATAATTGAATACATGCATATTTACAATTTAAGCACTTAACTAAAATAAGTAGGCTTTTAATAAAATAAATAACTAGAGAAGGCTGACTATTATCAGCTTGCTTCCATTTAGTGAGATAAGCCTACTCTTCGCCTGAATTTGAAAAAAAGCAGGTCTTCAGTGATGCGAAGACAATGTTAGAGCGTGTAGACACAATATCTGAGTGAGAGCAGAGCCAATTCATAAAAGGACAATGTATATTTAAAAGCACACATCCAGTTTTGTGTGAGTGAAGGAAATCCGCTTGCGAGTGGAGAGATTCGTCCTCGCGCATTACATGGATCACGTAACATTACGCACCCTCGATATTTGTCATATATCACGCTATAGATTAAGTATAAAGAGGAGAAGAAAGCGGCCCTAGGCAGCTGCACATGCCAGGATCCGCCACTGCCAGATGCAGTTAGAAATTTACTAAAAACAAGCCTATCGCAAGACATCTGGTAAGGTGGGCACCTGGGGTGGCCAGCCAAATTTCAGGGGGAGCCGGTGCCACCCCTGGCCTCCACATAGACATGCCCCTGGTGTACAGCTCTGTTGTTTGGACGCGTGGTGCACTTTAAACTGTAGAAACATTAAAATGGTGCTACCATTGTTATTAGGTCTGCTATTTGAGGACCCCTGCTGTACAGTGTTTCTTACACTCACTGAGGGTGATGACTGAAGAGCATGGTCTCACTAAAGGACTGAAACAGCTCTTGGTGATAAAACATTTAAATAATATGAGATGCTATATTTTGAGATGCTGTAGCAGGTGTTAATCTATATAGATATCTTTAAATCTATATTTATCTAAACTCTGACTTGTGCTGTAGCTCAGAAACATCAATTACACTGCACTCATACTGTAAAGTCAGAGCAGAAGATGTTATTATATTTGAAATTAATTATTCCTCAAACTGAAGAGCCTTGCAACACTAACAACGCTTCATATATAAACTGTTATACAGTATTAATGAACGTCGAAATACCTGTACTGTGTAATCATGTAAGAGACACTGTGTGGTTTATGTTTAGATAAAATGTTTAAGACATGACGTTAATTTAGTGTAGAGATACAATCTACTTGAAATTAACTTCTGCTGCAAAGGTTTGAAACACCTTTTTTACACAAATATTACTTTTTTCTGGTTCATTTGTATGGCAGGATCATTTCTTTGGAAATACAGTACAGATTTGTATTAGGAAAAGTCTATCAATATGTTATAAGAATTGAATATTTATATTTCTTTGTTTCTTTCATATTTCAGACACCAATGCAAGAATGGGTCCATCTAACATAACATCTTCTACGGTTAATAATACACAAGTGTGTGCCTCAATCGATGACTTCCGTAACCAAGTCTATTCAACGGTATATTCTATCATCACTGTCTTAGGGCTGATGGGCAATGGCTTCGCATTGTACGTGCTCCTTCGTACCTACCGTCAGAAATCATCCTTCCACATCTACATGCTCAACTTGGCCGTGTCAGACCTGCTGTGTGTCAGCACTCTGCCACTACGGGTGCTTTACTACGTCAACAAAGGGCAGTGGAACCTGGGGGACTTTCTCTGCCGCTTAAGTTCCTACGCACTGTACGTCAATCTCTACTGCAGCGTCTTCTTCATGATGGCCATGAGTTTTACCCGCTTTCTAGCAATTGTGTTCCCGGTGCAAAACCTGAGGCTAGCCACTGAGAAGAAGGCATGGATAGTTTGCGTGTGCATTTGGGTTTTCATTTGCACCACCAGTTCACCCTTCCTCCTCTCTGGACAGCATACTGATCCAAAGTCTAACAAAACCAAGTGTTTTGAACCACCAGAAACGCCCCAAAGCCTGGATAAACTGATCGTGCTGAATTACTTTTCCCTGGTGGTGGGTTTTATTATTCCCTTCCTGGTCATCTTGCTGTGCTACGCTGGCATCTTGCGCACTCTACTTAGAAACACGAATGGTGCTAACAAGCAGCGTTACACACGTAACAAAGCCATTCGGATGATTGTTGTGGTGATGCTGGCTTTCTTGGTTAGTTTCATGCCCTATCATATACAACGCACAGTGCATCTCCATTTTAAAAACCGTGAAAATGCTAACTGCAAAGATACTATGTACATGCAGAAGTCTGTGGTCATCACCCTCTGCCTGGCTGCTGCTAACTCATGCTTTGACCCAATGCTCTACTTTTTCTCTGGAGAGAACTTTCGTCATCGACTATCCACCTTCCGAAGGGTTTCTGGAAACTACATTGGAACTCACAAATGCCGCCATGCCGTCCAAAGCTCCCCGCCTGTGGAGGAGAGCGAATTGCAAATCTGTAATGGTTCAAACAAACTTGGGTAGAGGGAATGGAAATGCTGATTCTCTGACAAGGCAAAAGCCGATTTCTTGAGGCAAAATAAAGGTTATTCATTCAAAGTAGTATTAAGAAGGAGAAGAAGAAGAAGAAGAGGTTCTTATGTACTACATTTGAGTATTAAGACTGTAAAACAGCACTATACATCTTGTGCATGGTTTGATTACAAGCAAGAAAATATATATTTAAAAAAAATTGAGAATACATTTGCCATTAAAAACATACACTTGGAATATATAATTTTTTTAAACACATTTCATAATACTGATAACTGAACCCCCTAGTCAGTGTTTATTGGATGAACTATTTGTATTTGTTAATTGTTGATTTAAGAGGACACACACACATACAGACAAACATCATATAAACAGACTGCATTCTGCATGCTGTGTGTATTCATTGTGAAATATATTCTTAAAGTAGCATTTTAGGATGTATCAGTGTAAATGCAAAATGTAACTTTTTTGTAAAAACTGTATCTTTGAAACAGATGTAAGTCAGACAGTGATGAGTCATGACTTAATCAAAGCCCAGGTGAAAAATAAACATATTTAAATTATACTATACTAAGTGCATATTAAATGTATTATTTTGAAACAACTTTAAGTATATTAAGTGTATTTCAAGATATGTTTAAGTTTGATTTGAATCTATTTGTAATATATTTAATATATTGAAATTGTTAAATTGGAACCACTTTAATTGTATTTAGTGCAATTTAAGTGTATTTCTTAAAATACATTGAAAATGTACTTTTAATACTTCATGAACTACAGTTAGAGTATATTTGAAGCATCTTTAAAATGCTTCAAGTACATTTCAATTGTATTTCAGCTCATTAGAAATGCATTAGCATTACACTACTAGTATATTATAAAGCTGCTTTTTTCAGTATATACACACATACACACTTTGATATCTAGAAAACTTTAATGTATTATATATTGTTGTGTACATTAAAAATATTCATAAAGTACAATAAAAAGTACAGCAGCATATATACTTTGGTAAAAAAAAACAAAACAAAACATACTATTAAAATGTATTAAAAATGCTCTTGAAATACAAGTATGTTTATAGTATATTTGTATTACTACAAACATACTCAAGTAGATTTTAATACATTATACAAAAAAAACATAATAAATAAAAAAAAAAGACTGAAATGCTATAGCAGAGCTATCTTATTCATTTGTAGAACATTTCAGTAATACCGGTCTTACTAAAAAGTACAGAATTTTACATCAATTAATAAATAAAAATTACAATGCAATTTTCTGAAGAAGAAAAAGTACATAAAAAATTACTGAAAAACAAAGTACAGAAATGAATAGCTGTGTGTGTGCAAAGACTGAAGATGATAAAGTTCAAGCAACAGAATAGGGAGGGATGGAAGGGGGTTTTGGAGGTGGACGAGGAGATGGCGTAGGAATGGTGAGAGGCAAAAGTGCGGGGAAGATGGCAGAATGTGGTGAATGGATGGTGATGGGAGGATGACAATGATGCCCTGACAGCTTAGATGGTGTTTGGCACATAGCACAGACCCAGAGCATCCCAGTGCTGACAAAACATGCCAGAATCGAGAGAGCGAGGAGCCAAGATGTAGATGGTGTGGCTGCCGACACCTGGGGGCCGACCGATGGAGACAGAGCTGGTGGATCCGAAGGCACAAACAGAGGGCCGATGGAGCTAAGCATTGTATTTTGCACAAGAGCGTTGCAGCTTTAGAAAAAAAAAATAGAAACAAAATTAAATAACAGTGTTTTACATGAGTGACTGAAAGCAAGCACAAAGTAGCCAGCTGGAATGGACACATTGCTAACATTTTTCTTCAAAGATTGACCGAATCACCCTCCATTAGTCCTGATTCAAAAATCTCTATAACAGAGGTGATATGACATTAAAATATACTTACTATTCCTTTGCTTGTCTCTGCACTCAGATTTCAGTTTGTCTTCTATAGCAGCTGATCTGAAAAACAACAAATGTTAATATTTCACACACACGCACGCACACACACACAAAGCAAATGATGATTGATGATGTATTTTCTTTTCAAGAATGACAGTACGCTGAGAACAATGTAGCTGGTCTGTAATAGTCAAGTCAAGTCATCTTTATTTATATAGCGCTTTAAACAAAAAAGATTGCGTCAAAGCAACTGAACAACATTAATTAGGAAGACAGTGTGTCAATAATACAAAATGACAGTTAAAAGCAGTTCATCATTGAATTCAGTGATGTCATCATGCAGCTCAGTTCAGTTTAAATAGTATCTGTGCAATAGTTTGCAATCAAGTCAACGATATCGCTGTAAATGAAGTGTCCCCAACTAAGCAAGCCAGAGGCGACAGCGGCAAGGAACCAAAACTCTATCAGTGAGAGAATGGAGAAAAAAACCTTGGGGAGAAACCAGGCTGAGTTGGGGGGCCAGTTCTCCTCTGACCAGACGAAACCAGCAGTTCAATTCCAGGCTGCAGCAAAGTCAGGTTGTGCAGAAGAATCATCTGTTTCCTGTGATCTTGTCCCGGTGGTCGTCTGAGACAAGGTCTTTACAGGGGATCTGTCTCTGGGGCTCTAGTCCTGGTCTCCGCTGTCTTTCAGGGCTGTAGAGGTCCTTTCTAGGTGCTGATCCACCATCTGGGCTGGATACATACTGGATCCGGGTGACTGCAGTGACCATCTGACTTGGATACAGACTGGATCTGGTGGCTACGGTGACCTCGGAATAACATATAGTCAATAGTCAAAATGCTTCCCAGCCTCAGCAGTTTCAGATGTACTGTATGCTCTCTTATAAGCAACCCTTCCTACAGTTTGATCTTTGTTGTCTGTAATGAGAAATATATATTACAAAATAAAGGTAATAAGGTTGTGAAACTTAAACAAATATAAACACCAATCAATGAACACTACCACAGTTGGCTAATCAGCTCAAGACAAAGTAATTGTATGTTCATAACCATGGTTTTTCAAAGATCATTAACCTCATTACAGTGAAGCCAAATTGTTGAGGAAATCAGAAATTAATACAAAACTTCATTTTGCAAATAAAAGAATGTTAATGTTATAATGACTAATTTAATTTTTATTTTTTTGCCAATGCATGTCAAAAACACAAATAACGTTAATTAAATCTTACCTGAAGTCACAGTGAGGTTCCAAAAGCCAGACGGTAAAAATAAGAACATACTGCTATGTTTTCTAATTAATTTTATAGTTCCCCCAAAACAATTTGAATTCTGTCATCACTCACCCTTAAGATGCTCCAAACCATCTAAGACTTCCGTTCATCTTCGAAAGAAAAGCTAAGATATTTTAATGAAATCTGAGAGATTTATGTCCCTCTGATGGAAAAAGATTCACCAAAGATGTTCACGTTTCAAAAAGTTGAAATTGCAAAAAAAAAAAAAAAAAACATTGCCAAAGTAATCCATATGATTTACGTGTCTCCTCCAAGTGCCCTAAAGAGACACGATCAATGATCGCTCTGTATAATACTGTTTAAATTTAGACTTATATTCACATTCAAGAGACATTTGCAAGCACATCATATTTTATATACAAAGCTGTCTGGTGGGAGCTCATTATCATACGAACCAATCAGAGCCTAATCAACCAAAGTATAACCTTTTAAGTAAAACTAAACATATTTTAAAAATCGCAATGCTTAATAATAGTTGACAAATGTTTGTACATTGTAAATGTTGATTTTTTTTTTTAATATTGTACTTTTCCAAATATTAAAATTATAAATACATAAATATTTAAAATAAAACCTTGTGTAGGCCTATTGCAATATAAAGTACATTAAAAACCCACTAAAAGTGTAATCATTCTGTTATGCTTTAACACAAAGTAGAAATAAAATATACTTTAGGTAAGGGTAACATAAGTGTGTTTTCTGTAAATACACTTAAACGTCACTAAAAGTATACTTGTGTTAAAGTATGCTTGTGTTTAGTATATTTCTTAGAAGTATAAACTAAGCATATATTTAAAACAAAAGTACTTCTAGTATACTTTTTAGAAATATATTAAAATGCAATTCAATATATTTTTAATGCACTTCAAATAAACATGTTGTGAATACAAATGTATTATAAACATACTACTTGAATTTCAAGGACATTTTTTATACATTTATTACTGTCTTTTTAACCTGGGGAGCAAGAAGCACGCCAGAATCAGCACTTCAAGGAACATAAAATGGGAGACCCAATTTAAAAGCTGTGTCCCAAAGTTGAGTGTACACACTTCGAAGACCAGGCCTCCAAAGTGCACGAAGGGTCCTCTGAAGTGCGTGAGATGCTCCGCCTTCACAGGATTTCCTAATTCCGCCATGAGGTGTGTCTGATTAGTGCTCTGTCGCATAGCAACGGTGCGAGAGGAGAGCAGACGAGAGGACAATCCTGCCAGGACAGGATCCAGAACTGCTCATTTTTGTTTTAATGATTTACGTCATAATGGAGGAGACGGTGAGGTTTTTTTTTTTAATTGCAAAAAACACATATACAATAAGGCACTACAAGATCGTAAGAAGATTCCCAAGAACAGAGCACCAAACCAAAAGAAGAAGAAAGAAAATATTATTATTAATAATAAAAATAATAAAAAAACACGAAGAGAGAAAATAAAGAAAAATAATAATTATACAATAGGGTCTTCTAATAGTTAAAATTTCTGCAATAAACCAAACAGTCTTCTTACAGTTTTACATTTTAACAGTCTTACAGATTTACAGTACATCCAAAATTCCTTTTGAAAAACAGAAAACAATGGCTTTGTTTTAAGGCAATTACATTTATGAAAATATAAAATTTGCCCAAAATGAGAATATTATTCAGAACAACTTGAGTATGTACATCTTCCATTATTAAACCAAAAATATTTATATCATTTTTAGAAAATTGAGAAGACAGCTTGATTGAAACTTTAAGCCACTGGAATGTATGAGACCAAAAGGCTCTACTGAATGAACAGTCATTTCAATATCAACATCACAAAAGGTACAATTATTATGATCAATATTAAATCTATATCTAAGAAACTCTAAAGATGGGTAGATATCATTAAAAATTTTAAAAAGTACTTTCCTGGCTTTGGGGGTATGGGAAAGGAGATATAGATGGTTCTTAATTTAAAAATAGAGCTCTTGGGGAAAAGATAATTAACATTATTGACCCAAGATAAATTTCCAAATCAAGCTAGTCAAAAAAAAGTCCTTATTAATTTATTTGGCAGGCGGTTACTAATAAAATTTTGCCCATTTATTATCAAAGAAGGTAAATGAAGAGCTTCAGTTACATTGGGCACTGTGTTATTAACCAACAGTACAAAGGCTTTTGGAATACAGTTCAATACCCTATTATATTGCTTGTAATCACAATGGATATTATATTTTTCACAAAATGTACTGTGATCCATAAAAGAACCATTTTTCCCTAGCAGGTGAACAACAGACCAGACACCCCTCTTCCACCAATCTCTGATAAAGAGTGACTTGTTCCTAAATAAAATGTACCTATTATTCCAAATTGGGAAAAAATATGTTTATAAATCAACTTCCAATATAAAAGAACCTGCTTATGATATTCTGATCATTGGAGAGGAAGTTTTTGTATTGAAAAATCACAGCGCAATAAGAATTCTATTCCACCAACACTTCCAAAGAAATTTCTAGGGGTGCAGAACCAGAAACTGTCATTATTTATTAGAAAATTTTTGAGCCATTTTATCTTGAAAGTTCCATTCATACAGTCAAGGTCTATGGCCTGCAAACCCCCTTCTTTGTAATCCTTCATTAGTGTCCCTTTTTTAACATAATGAGCTTTCCTCTTCCAAATGTAATTAAAATTCATCTGATTAATTGACTTAATTTTCTTATTATAAATGGGAAGGGATCCTGCAGGGTAAATGCATCTAGACAGAGATTCCACTTTTGTCAATAAAATTCTTCCAAATATAGAAATATCTCTCTGCATCCATCTGTCCAATCTGGCCTTACATTCATCAGTTCTGTTAGATATATTAAGTGATTCACTTTATCTTTGGTAATTAGAATACCAAGATATTTGACCCTAGATTTAACTGGTACATTGAAAGAATCTCAGCTCACACAAATTTGCAATGTCATTATTTCACATTTATTATTAAGCCCGAGTAATTAGAAAAATAATTAATCATTTGAAGAGTTTTTGGAACCTGATCAGTATTCTTTAGAAATAAGACTGTGTCATCAGCCAATAGACTGATCACTATGGAATCATCAAAAACCTTCAATTGCTCAATGTCAGAATTTTTAATTGCGAGAGCAAGCATTTCAGCTGCCACAATAAAAAGTAAAGGTAAAATTGGACAGCCTTGTTTAATACCTCGGCTTATATTAAAGCGTGAAGTGGTCCCTTCAGTCAATGAAACAGAACAATTTGTATCCCGATATAAACTACCAATTATACTTCTAAACTGTTTCCCAAACCCATACAATTCTAAAGCCGCAAAGATAAAGGGGTGTTCGACTGTGTCGAACGCTTTGTAGAAATCAAGAAAAAACATAATACCATTGTTGTTAATCTTGTCTTTATAGTAAATCAGATCTAGGACCAAACGTAAATTATTATGAATCGATCTACCCTTCATAAACCCTGACTGCGTATTACTTATAATCTGAGATAAACCGGTCTTCAACCAATTAGAATAAATGTGTGCTAACAATTTATAATCATTATTTAATAATGTAATGGGCCGCAAATTATCTAAACACTTAGGATCTTTGCCTGGCTTGGGAATGAGAATTATAACCAGAGGTTACTGAAAGACATTCAGTAACCTCTTAAAGTCTTGAATAAAATACATTTTATTGAATCCCCCAAAATTTTTTAAAAGTTGGCCATTAAACCATCGGAGCCAGGAGATTTGTCAGAGGATAAAGATTGCAAAGCATTCTCTTACTCCTGTAACGAAATTTTTGCATCACATATCTCTTTAAACTCCAAACTGATTTGTGGAATAAATGGCTTAATACTCTCAAATAAAGCATCTGCATTAGTTTAAGAAAATGTCGACTTCTATAAGTTACTATAAAAGGAAAAGGTTTTTTGTGCAATATCATAAGCGTTGGAAGATTCACTGCCATCAATAATTAAGGATCGAATATTATTTTTCTCCTGCCTGCTCTTTTCCAATTTACAGAAGTACGCTGAATTTCTCTCCCCATCTTCTATCCATTTGGCCCTTGAACGAATATAAGCACCTTTCGCCTTATCAACATATATAGTATTAAGTTTGGATTGTAAGAATAAAAGCTTTGTTCTATCTGAATCATTAGACTGACTATTACTGCAACATTCACTTATCTCTCTAATAAGATTAACTTCTTCTAAATGGTTCGATTTTTTTAGCTGTTTACCAAAGGAAATAAAATAATTACGAACTCTAAATTTCAAATATTCCCATTTTCTAATATCGAGGAGAGTGAACAATCTTCACTCACTTCTGCAATAATATTTTTAACTTACTGACAAAAGGCCTCGAATTAAAGTGAAAGTCGTGACATTTGTCAAGTATGGTAACCCATACTCGAAATTGGTGCTCTGCATTTAACCCATCCAAGTGCACACACACAGCAGTGAGAAGTGAACACACCGTGAACACACACCCGGAGCAGTGGGCAGCTATATATCCAGCGCCCGGGGAGCAACTGGGGGTTCAGTGCCTTGCTCAAAGACACTTCAGCCATGGGTATTGAGGGTGAAAGACACTTCAGCCGTGGGTATTGAGGGTGAAAGAGAGCGCTGTTCATTCACTCCCCACCACCTACATACAACTCCTGTCAGCACCGAGACTCGAACCTGCGACCTTCTGGTTATAAGTCCAATTCTCTAACCATTAGGCCACAGCTGCCCCAGAAGATTGGCATCAAATTTCCAGTATCCCTTATTACGACGCCGTGCAGTCAGAGACTTTAAATTAAAAACCAATCATACAATGATCAGAAATTGGTGTGGGGGATATAAAACAATCTAAAATATATTCCTTAATGTGGAATGAGATAATCCAGAAGTCCTATCTTGATTTGCTTGTCCCATCTGGTTTTAACCAAGAATACTGACATAAATTGGGATACAAATCTCTCAATGGGTCAAACAGGCCAAAAGAACTACAAAAATTACATAAAATAGGATTGTAGTGATGACTATTAAATTTAGATGGAAAACAGTCCATCCAATCATCCTGCACCGTTAAAATCCCCTCCTAATATAATATTGTCTGTGGAATATGCAAGTTTCAGGCCCATTTTAACTTCAGAAACTTCTGATAGTAGTTCCCTGTTTTGATTAGTATTATTGTAACCATATATGTTCCCTATTATAATAAACATGTCATCAATGGAAAGCACACAAATGAGCCAGTCGCCATTATCACTGGATTTATGTACGATTACTTTTCCAGGGCAATTATGAATCAAAATGGCAACTCCCGCTGAACGATTAGTTCCATGACCAAATAAAATTTTGTCACCCCACTGATTAGTCCAAAATTTCTCATCACTCGAGTGAAAACACTTGAGTGAGTTTCTTGAAACATATAACAGTGTGCCTTTTTACCTTTACAGAATAAGAAAAGAGCTTTGTGTTTCACGTTATCTCGTAGACCCCTAACATTAAAGGAAGAAAAACAGAAATCCGATTTTAAAGAGAACATTTGAACACGAAAAAAGTAAATAAGAACAAATTAACTTTGCTGTGAAAAAGTATTTGGCTTCCCTTACTGTGCGTTCACACCAGATGCGACTTGTGCAAATAAATCGTGCTATTTGCGCGTAGTTGGACGCTTGAACATTTTGAGTTTATTCGCTTCATTCGCGCGTGAAATTAACTTCACAACAGACGCAAATTCGCGTCATGGGAGGGGCTTCTGCCAGCTGAGTTCACGCAGCATTGTGATTTCAACCACCATTTATTCAGATAATTTTCTAAATATTACTGTTATCATGTCATGAAATGTAGTTTTAAAAGTATTTCAGGCGAGAATGTAGTTGTTGTGTTGTCAAATATGCGGTTTATTTATAAAGACAGTGCCTATTTAAAAATGTGTTTCGCCGATTTCAGACACGATCAGCTCCACGCGATCAGCGGGAGCTCAGAGCTCAGAGCTCATGTATCCGCCTAGAGCAGTCTCAACTCGGCTAGTCCTTCTGACATTTGCCGCTGGCTCTGATGTCTCTTTAGTGGTTCAACATAAAATATAATTCGCTTTGGGTAAATCTAACAGGTGATCTTTGGTCTTTATTCAATTAATCTATTTCTTCCAAGCAAGATCCTTTTTATTCCTGTTTCTGTAAAAGTATGAAGAAATATCATACAGCTCCGGGTATCCACATACAGCGACGATGACTTTGTCCTTCATTGTTGTTTCAGATTTTCCCTCCGCTCGCTACGCCGTAATCACGTCACTACTAGAGCAAGCTCCTGATTGGTTAACGCTGCGCGACATTTCGCCAAAGTTCAGATTTTTCAACTTGCGCGTTTCGCACGTCAAAAAGCCCGAAATGCTCAATTCGCGCCGCCTCATTCACGCGAAACGCGCCGCAGGATGTCTATTCGCGTCTTTGCATTGACTTAACATGTAAATTACTCGCGCTTAATGCTTCATTCGCATCTGGTGTGAATGCACCATTAAACAGACATTACAGAGTCCTTCTTAAGTTCCTTAGCAAAGACAGACCACAAAATTCTTTTCCAGTTAATGTAGCCATATGGACCTCTAAAGTAAGCGTGGTGACCTGCTTCTCTTGCCTACTTTATCTGTGGCCACAGAAGTGCTCGTGTCTCCCTGACCACTGGAAGGATGTGCTCAGCAAAACTGATGCTTGAATCTTTGTATACTGAGGAATTCTTCGTAAGACGCCAGAATTCATTTCTGTAGTGCCTCATGGTGAATTGGATAACCACCTGTCGGTTTTGCCCCATCTCCAACTTTCCCACACGATGTACCAAATCCACCATACTTTCCAATTTTGTGGACCACTGTGTATTGATCTTCGCCATGATACCAAGTACCTCGTCCTATGTTCTTTCTTCTGTTTTCTCTTTTAAACCGCGAAGCTTGAGATTCCAGCGTTGCTTATAACACTCCAGTTCCTGAACCCGCTCCTTAAACTCCGTCTCCTTAGACACTTCTTTTCCAAGGTTACTGGATGCAGATTTACAGTCTTTGATCTCCTTTATGTTAAATTCAACACCTTTTGACAGTTCAGCTATCATTACCGTATTCTGCTTTAGTTGCGTCCTGAAACCCTCCATCATGGCTGTCAGATTATTTATGGCGTCAAGAATGGTGGCGTTGGAAACTTTTTTTTTTTTTGAGGTACTGGAATTTTAGTAGGTGTAGATTCCAATGGTCTCCTTACACTCACTGACTGAGTTTCCATCATCTCTTCACTAGCAGCGATAGCGTAGTCATGAGACATTAATGCGTGTGCACTCAAAGAAGCATCACCTGCTGCAGCTGTCTTTGGTTTTGGCATGTTTTTTTTTTTTTTTTTTTTTTAAAGAGTCCCAAAATATACCAAATAATATGCAGTTATGAACCTTAGTCAAGTCAAGTCAAGTCAAGTCAAGTCTGCTTTATTGTCAATTCTTCCACATGTACAGTACATACATACAGAGAATCGAAATTGCATTACTCTCAGACCCCCGGTGCATACAGATAACACTAACAGTAGAGCCTAAAATCTAGATCAAATATAAAATATAAGATAAAACTATACAATAAGGGAATGTAAAAAAAAGACATAGAAAAAATAAAATAAAAATATGGTTAAATAAAAGCAGCGCAAGGCACGTGGCAGATAGAGTGCAAACCAGTGAACAAACAGTGCAGATAAAAAGATTTTTAGTGCATACAAACACACAACAGTCTCTTACAGTCCTTTGAGTTGAACGTAGTAATCGGATGTAGTCCAGTTTATTGTCCAAAGAGCGTACGTTAGCCAGTACGATGGTGGGGATAGATGGCTTGTGTGGGTTAGCCATTAGCCTAGCCCGAATACCTCCGCGCTTACCCCTCTTCTGCTTCCTCTCACGCTGCTTGTGGCGCCTCCGCTGTGGGCGAGATGCAGTAGTGGGGGTCGGTGATGGTGTAGGCCTCCGGAGCAGACCGAGGGCCCGCAGCTGTTCCGCGTGCGCGGAGTTTAACTCTAAAAATGCGGCTCTGCCAACATCCAGCAGAAACTCACGACTGTATGCGCGCTTAAAGACAGATAGACGCGATGACGACGTACAAAAACACTGCGACTCACAAGACAACAAAAACACGAAAACACCGTTCTGTCGGGACAGAGAGAAGCCGCTGCGTGTGGACGCGCCGCCATCTTGGTTACAGTAATTTGTTACATTAGTTACACCTTCATGCAGCTGAATCAACTAATTAAACTAAACAAGAAGGACATGCAACACAAAATTTGGGACTAATGATCAGAGTCACAACAAAATATGAGTGCTCAGTTCGCCATCTTGCTGAACTCCCCCTGGACGGTGATGTACCTCAGGCTTAGCCAGGACTGATGCCAGGTAAGTTACACTGGTTTGCTGCGTCCTTTGTCGGATTACAACTTTAAATGCAGGAATTGGCTTGGAGCTTACTTGAATAATGTAATGATACATATGAAAAACTACAAAATACACACACGTAGCAGTTCAAATGCTGATTAATATCTTACAAAGGTGTTATTTTCTATAGTTTATTGGTCTGGCCAAGGTAATTTTATGTAGACAGGTTTGCAACCCGGATTTTTTAGGCAATTAAGCATAAAAATAAAACTGAATTAAAATAAATAAAGCGTAGTACAGCTCAATGTTCAGCTGCAGCTGTCACAGCTGAACAGTGCTCTGTTTGACTGGTCTGAGTCCTTCAAATGCAGCCTTTGATATAGTTAGCAAAATTTGTTAATATTCTGACAATAAATTTTGTTACTTTCATTTTCAAAATAATCAGAGGTGGACTGTAAGAAAGTACATTCATTAAGTATACTCATACAAATATGAAGTACCATCCTGACTTTTACTTTCAATACCTTAAGTATATTAGAGTTTGCAAGTTTTACTTAAAGGATAGTTCAGCCAAAAATGAAAATTCTGTAATTATTTACTCACCCTTAAGTTGTTCCAGGTTTGGAATTTTCATTTTTGGGTGAACTATCCCTTTTGCTAAGGTTTTAAATATGACTAGTAGCTTTTGCCCAGTGTGGTATTAGTAGTTACTAAAAGTAGTTTACTAAAGTACCTAAATATTTCTTCTACTAATTAATTTGTCATACCAGTTTCTCTTTTCCTTCTTTCCCTAAATCAGACCAGACCCCTGTACTGCAGGATAAAGCTGAATGTGGCAGCACTAGACAGGTTTTTAATGGTTTTGGGCTGAGCAGGAAGGCCCTGACAGTGCTGCTGGATCTTCTGAGAAGGGCCACAGTCCAGATCCTGGTGTTTCTCTTCTGTCTGCCAGTGGTACATCATACAGAGTGGTCTCCAGAGTGTTTGACATGTGCCTCGTTCCACTGTCCACTGCATTATCCTCTGAGTCGCTGAGGCGGTGCTGGCACTTCACCAAGAGATTCACCTCCTGAAGACCCCAGAACACATGGAGGCAGGGCTGGGATCAAAACCGATGTTGTTTTTCTGATGTTAATCCTAAGATATGTTGTAAATAGTTGTAAAAAAAAAAAAAAAATGTGCATCATTACTTTTCTTTTATTTACACATGTGAATATTCAAAACAAAAATACAAAATGTACAGAAAGTACTCAGGCTCATTTACAAATAAATTACACTACAAAAGTGAATAATGTATACAACTTATTCATTTGATTTTTAACTTACATCAAAAAAAAAAATAAACTACAGAATTTAGGTTGTTTCATTGACAATGTGACATTTAAACAAAGATATGTAAAAATTGTAATGAAACCCATTTTTTCCACTGCGCTCTCTTGGCTAATAGAGAATGGCTATTAAATAATGTATTTGTTAAGCATTCTCTCAAGAACAGAAAACAGTCTCTCCATTCTCTCCTGTGCTGTCCTCTCCTCGGTCTCTCTCTGGAGTTTGATGTCCTCTCTGTTGTGTTTAGCTTTTTAAGTTTAGGTTTGGGAGTGTGGGTTTGGGGTTGGGTGTAACTTGTTAGGGAATAAATTAAAAAAAAAAATGTGGAGGAATTACCTCAGTCCTCTGCTCCAGAAAATGCAACCACCACTTAGTTTGACCATTTAAAGAATTTATTTAGAAAGGGAAGCAATAAATGTCTTCAGGAGAGGGCCTGGCCAAAACAACAAACAAAACAGCAGCTGACTAACAGGAGGAGTAATAAATAATATATCCAAGTAAAATAAAATAAAATGAGGAATACAAATTAACCTTAACAGGTTAACTAACAAAAAACAGGGATAAACAGGAGTACAAAATAAAATGGCAACCTCTCCCTACAGCTTTCAAAACTAGCCATAAAACAAATAAAGTAAGTTACAATACCACTTATTACCTTAACAAAATAAAATAGAAATAAATGTGATACACTCTGTGGTTTCAACACACTACTTGTGTACAGGAATGCAACTCACTTTCAGGTTTTATCACTTGACAAACAACTATTTTAACCTTGCACCTTCAACAATAAACACAAAACAGGTCTAGAGCAGGGGAGAAGTGAGCCTCCTCAAGCGGTGTTCACTCTGCTCTTTTGTAGCAGCACAGTCTGCAGCACACACTCAGATGAGCACCACCTGTGGGTAATTTGAAGCTGCCAGTCAATCAGAGAGTGAGAAAAATAAAAAAGTGAGAGAGCACACACACACACACACACACACGGTATACATAACCACACCCCAAAGGGCGGGGAAAACATACCCCAACAATTAACAATTTAAAAACATACATCCTAGGGATGTAACACCCCCACCACCAAGAATACAAACCAAGGTTTGTAGTTAACACTTTCACTCTACCATTTACACTTGTAAAGAGGAAAGTGTCAGTGAGGGAACAATTTCATACTCTGGAGAGAGCATCAGCCATAACATTTTCGGCGCCCCTCTTATGACGAATGTCCAGATTATATCCTTGGACAGCGAGAGACCACCGTAGTAATCGTTGGTTGGAACCTGACATCCGGGAAAGGAACACCAAAGGGTTATGGTCAGTGTACACAATAATAGGATTGGAGTTACTCTCTACATATACATCAAAATGCTGGAGAGCAAGTAATAATACCAGAGCTACCTTTTCAATTACACTATAGTTCTGTTGTACTCTTGAAAACTTCTTGGAAAAGTAGGAAACAGGATGTTCAATATGGTACTCATCCTCCTGTAATAGGACTGCACCAGCTCCTGTAGCGCTTGCATCCACTTGTAATCTAAAAGGCAATTTGAAGTTTGGGGCAGACAGGACAGGGGCATGGCAGAGCAGATCCTTAGCAGCTTCAAACGCAAGTTGACAATCACTGGTCCATAAAAACCTCTTGTTTGTACTAAGGAGGTTTGTAAGAGGAGAGACGAGGGCAGAGGAATTGGGACAGAAACTTCGATAATATCCAGTCATACCTGGGAAGCATCTCAATTCACGTTTGTTGCAAGGCACAGGAAACTTGAGTATGGCTGAAATTTTTGCCTCAACTGGTTTAACCATTCCCTGGCCTACCTGCTTGCCTAAGTATGTAACAACTCCTTTTGCAAACTCACATTTGGCGAGGTTTAGTGTCAAGGAAGCTGTGGCCAGGCGTTCAAAAACCTTTTCGATGGTTTTTAAGTGGTCTGTCCAGTTATCTGAATAGACTACAATATCATCCATATACACTTCACTGTTTGGCACATCTAACAATATTTGACGTAGCAGGCACATTTCGCATCCCAAAAGCTAGGACCCTGTATTGCAGAAAACTATCAGGGGTGACGAAAGCAGAAACTTCAGAGACATGTTTTGTGAGGGGCACTTGCCAATAGCCTTTTAACAGATCTAATTTCGTAACATATTTCGCTAAACCAATCCTATCTACGCAGTCATCCATTCTGGGACGGGGGAAAGAGTCAGGTTTTATTACGCTGTTGACCTTCCGGTAATCAGTGCAAAACCGAAAGCTATTATCAGGCTTTGGAACAAGCAAACAGGGGGAGCTCGAACGTTACAAAAGACAATGGAACCACAGAGTAATCGGAATGAAAGAAACTGCAGGCGAAGATATCCGAAGAGAAGATGTCTCACTGTTAGCTGAAATTGCTCCTCACCTGCAGCACAAACTTGAAGACATCGTGGATACAGTTCACTGTGTTGGCTCCAAAACGAAGGACAAATCCAGGCATGGGATTATTCATTTCTGCATGCTGAAACACAGAGATGAGTTCTGGCACTCCACCAAAGTCTCGGATGTCTGCAAACTCAGGGGAATAAAGTTCACTGAAGATTTATCAAAGGAAGACCGAGAAGCCCGCACTGCACTATGGCCAAGGATCAGTGAGGCTAGAGCTGCAGGGAAGAAAGCGTTTTCCTTTAGTGTTGGCATGAGGTGTAAGTGGGATGGTTTTATGTCTTTGCTGTTGAGCGAGATTTAGTTACAGTGCTCTATTTGAGAGAGATATTGTTTTGTGTTCATTAGAGCATGGTTACATATTTTTCATTTGACTGTTTATGTTATTTCACATATTTAATTTATTTTTTGTTTGTTTCCTATCAGTTAAATGTTCTCAGTGAAATCGTCTTTTTCCTGTATTTCTTTAAATGCAAAGGGTCTCCGTAACTCTATCAAAAGAAGAGCTTTCTTTCTTTTTTGCAAAAGCAAAAGCTCACACTGTGTATTTTTGCAAGAAACGCATTCCAACCTTGATGACGTGAAGTTCTGGACAAGTCAGTGGAGGGACAAAATCCTCTTCAGCCATGCTTCTACACATTCTGCAGGAGTGGCAATACTGTTCAACAACCTACCAGGCAAAATTATAAAGGTAAAGACCGATTCAAATTGCCATTGGGCTTTAGTTGTTATAAACATTAATGACGTTTTGTTTATTTTAGTCAATGTGTATGGCTACAACAGTGTTCCCCTAAATAACAAATTACTCACTGAAAATTCTGATTCTCTATTTGAGTTGAAACTTGTGTATCCAACTGATAATATTATTATAGGAGGAGATTTCAACATGGTTATGGATGAAGCGTTAGATCAATTTCTGCCCAAATTTAATACCTCTGACCCTAATATTACCCTTTTTAATTTTTGTTTGAATAATAATGTAGTGGATGCTTGGAGAGCTATGAATCCAAATCTTAAACAATTTTCCTGGTTCAAAGATAATGGGACTTCCAAATCGAGAATTGATTATTGGTTAACCTCAACTAATCTAACAGACTTTATCAAAGATATTTAGGGTTAGGGTTAGGGGAATGAAAAATCCAAGATCAGGGGCCCTAAGGTCCCTGAAATGGTTATGCACAGTCCAGCCTTCTACTGACCACTAAAGGTAGCCCAGGTCCAAAGACAGTCAATACCATGCGTCCCCGTGTTCTCACAGTGACACTATATATTTAGTTTATATCTATGAAGCATGTGTCATAATTAATTATTTATTTATTTATTAATACTGTAGAAGCCAGGAGAGGGGTAAGTAACCACGGTGTATGATACATCAAATGGTATATGTGATAATCCCTTTTTAATTTTTTATTTATTAATATTGCAGAAACCAAGAGAGGGGTAAGTATACACGGTATAGCCGGGAGAGGGGTAAGTATAAACGGTATGGCCAGGAGAGGGGTAAGTATATACGGTGTATGTTAAATCATAATAGTATGTCATCATCAATTTTTTATTTTTTTATTAATATTGCAGAAACCAGAAGAGGGGTAAGTATAAACGGTGTATGGTAAATCATAATAGTTATGTATGTAAAATTATGTCAATTTAGTATTATGTGTATGGATGTATATCCACCCGTAATCACACCCGTATCCATTATAGTCTATATATAAAAAAATTTTTTGTATGTTTTATTATAAGATAGTTATTTATATGTTAGCCATTTATGCCATTTAACCCACGTTATGTTTCATATAATCATATAATTATTTCTATTTTTTTCAGGAGTCTAGGGCTACGTCCACCAGGGGTATGACAGGCCGGGCTGGATTCGCGCGGGGTGTGGAACCGAGGGTTGACTCGGACACAAGACGAGAGGGGTAGGTTTTAGGTAAGGTTTTGTGGTGTGGGTTAGCATAATGGGAGGGCTATAAAGCCACTGATGATATTGCCAGGGGTATCTGGGTAGGGTTAGGGTTAGGGTTAAGAATGAATGAAATCCAGAAGCTGAGTTAGGAACGAATGAGATCCAGAAGCTGAAACATAGTTCAACATCGGTACATGCACTGTCCTTCTTATACTCCTAATGGCCACCTGTTTTCAACCCACACCGCTCGAGCAGAGCCCCACAGCCCAGGCCCACAACCAACCCCCCGGACAAAGAGAAATCCTTTTTAAATTCATTATTTATAATACAATAGATGTAATGGATAGGTTAGAATATATAGGTTTCAAACTATCAGGGGTAGAATGAGTAGGTTTAGATGTAGTGTGGTTAACTTGGTTAAGTTTAGGTGTAGTATAGCTTTGTAGCATTTGTTAGGGGTTTAGGTGTTAGGGTTAGAGGGTTAGGGTTAGGGTTAGGGTTAGGGTTAGGGTAGAGTT